>NW_017805993.1:672263-795668 GCF_001891065.2 Hippocampus comes
ACACCCACACACACACACACACACACACACACACACACACACACACACACACACACAGGCGAGTATTATCTCTCTCCCTTTCTTAATTCCATTCTCTTTCTCCATCCTGCTGTTTCAAATCCATGGCATCCCTCGCTCCAGCTTTCATTCAAGCAGACGGACTGTCAGCCGTGCTGGAAGAAAAAGTAGTCGAAGTAGAGTAAGAAGAAGACTGTCAGTGGAATTAGCCGGCTACTCTTCGAGAAGGCAGGTTGACAGCGGACGCTTGTTAGCCATCACGATCGCTTTATTTCACCTCGGGGGATTTCGAGCACATGAACCATTCGTAAAAATCTTGTTGAATTGTGGAGGATTATGATATAAAGGGGTTTTCCTTGTGCACATGTGCGAAAAATGAGAATAACAAGGCCCTGGATATTAAAAGTAGACATTTTTCCCCCAATTTAAAACAAATCTTAAGTGTCTTCATAATAGGACGATTCTGCGGACCAGAAAAAAGTGCTAAATAATGTCTTGATGGCCAGAGGCAGCTCGAGGGTGTTGTGGTTAGGCAAGCGGCTATTTACACTCAAGCAGTCCAAAGTCTGATGGCAGGCAGCACTTCATCACCAAAGTGGCGAATTACACTTGTCAATATATGTGTTCGGAGTTGAACAGATTTGTCGATGAATAGGGCAAGTTGACTTGACTACTCCACTTGACGAAGAGCAAATGCTAATCACCTCTTTTTGGCATCTTGCCTTCCAATCAGCCAATTTACAAAGGACACAGAGTCTCAGACGTAAGAACCAACGTGGCACATTGCTGAAATGAAGAAATTTTAGAAATTGTGACTTCGAAAGATGTTCCACGACCAGTATTGGAGCAGATACTGCGCGTCTGGAAGTTATCAATACACATAAACGTTCACCGATACAAAGCACCGATACTATATCAACATCCTGACATGTATACCTTCCGAGAGGAAGCAATGTTTATCGTTGGCTAGTGCAGTTACTTTAAAGATGCCTGGATGACTCTCATAAATATTTTTTGATCACAATTGCACAACAAATACCATTATCAAGTATTGGCACTTGAGATTGTGAGGAGATGTAAATAGTAATTAAAAAAAAAAAAGGCAGTATCTGTCCGTCCCTAGTCATTTCCAGTGCTGTTAATGCTGGCCATTTGTAACAAAAACATTACATTGGCTGTTTCCTTTGTTACATGATGATTGAAAGCAAACACTAGAAAACTTACAAACAATGCCAGGACAACTTGCGCTGCTCTTTCTGTTTTCTGTGCACAAAAAAAAATAATAATAATAATTGGCCTTCTACTGAAATGGCCCTCAGTAACCTTGACAACACCAAGACCCGCTGAGAAACGCATCAGAACTTTTGCAAACACCGAGACATCCTCAAAGGTGAGCGTGGTGGTCGCGAAACTGCAGAACACGTCGTCTAATAAACATACAGCCAGCGTGCGCGTTTCATTTATTTTCAGCACCATGCATACGTAGATGCTCATCAAGACACGCACACACGCGTGCATATATGACCCGCACCCTCCCTGCTGCCTCCTCCTTCTGTGCAATCTGCTAATTTGCCCTGGGTTATTTATGGGCGATAAGGTGCTCCCCAGATGCTTATAAAGCTAAAACCCCTCACTCAGCTTCTTTATTCTACACACACATCCACACACACGCACGCACACACACACACACACACACACACACACACACACACTTCTTAACCCCCTTGACTACATCTCAATCCCCCCACAACCTTTCCTCCTGCTGCTTACCCTGTACTCTCACTCCACAGTTTTGTCCAGTGTTTTTTTTTTGTTTTTTTTTTTTTTAATATATGCAGTGAACTCCAACGTATTTGCCATTTGCTATTCACAAATTCAACGATTCGATACGATACCACAAAATCTCGGCTCATGGCAGAGTCATTTTTCTGCTTTGCTTTTGAATGTCGTCAACTGTTTTGATTGTGGATGCTTCTAGGTATTGCGCTTTTGAATGTCTGAAGTACGTTGTGGATGAAATGCCAATCGGTGTCAAGAAAGTATGGTGAAGTGATATCTCTCGGCTGAGGGGCAAACGCAGAGATGGGCGACTTAAATGATGAAGAGGGCCACAAGTTGTCATCACCACTACGAGGGAAACACATAGGACCACTCTCTTCCTCATTAGATGCTTCGTGAAGCCTCATTTATCGCGGTGGGTTACGTTCCGAAAAGAACCCGCGAAAGGCGAAATCCGTGAAGTAGTCGGTGTAACTTCTCCTCAAGGTTTTCTTCCTAGTTTAGAAAAACTTGACGAATCGACCAACCAACAGCCTTGATATTTTCCACACGTGCAAGGGTCCAATGTCAGAGAAGTTTTTAATCCACCCTCTACACTTTTCCTTTCTTTCCTTTTTTTTTTTCTTTGAATTGAGGGTCCACCCACAGTTCAAGGCACCAGTTGCCCATCTCTGGACTGACATCTTTGTACGTCTGGGGGGGCGCTATGTTTAGCCTGGGCTGTTAGTGGAAGTTGCAGGGAGTCTTCACCACATGTAAACTGATGCGCTTTTTTTAAACATTAAATCATCTGTAAGCCATTTGTTTTAACCATCATGGTGTCTTAACCTGGGTTCGATCGAACCCGAGGGGTTCAGTGAATCAGTGTCAGGGGTTCGACGGAGCCTCTGCCATGGAGGTTAAGACACACCCGACTCAACATGTCAACATTGTTATTGATGAGACTAGTGTAGCCTGTACTACTGGAGACAAATTCCTTGTTGTGTTCTACATACTTGGCCAAGAAAGATTATTCTGATTATGATTAAATTAGTTATAACACGCCCGCTTGGCCATCACTGGCTGGTTCATTTTGTGCACAATTAAAAAACTTATACTAATTGTGTTTATTTTTTCTGTTTTTAATAAATATGTTTTTTATGTCTTCAATTTATAAAAAAAAAAAAAAAAAAAAATCATATTTTTATTTTTCACTAATGAAGGGTTCGGTGAATGTGCATTTGAACTGATTGGGTTCCAGACCTCTAACAAGGTTCAGAACCACTGTGTTAGATGGTATTGACGCGATTAAGTGTTTTAGGCTCCTCATTTGTTGTAAATGACTTTTACAGTTAGTATTGTAAATTATGTGTAACACTTTGAGTTAATTTGTGAATGAAATGTGTAATATAAATGAAAGTTGGCTTACCTTGCCTATTTTTACAGTTTAAACCATGAAATTAGCCCACAATGATTTCCATTGGGGATCGTGCTAAATTGCAAAGCATTTTTGACAATGCCATTTCATGGTGTGAGAAATATGGCATCAAAATTTTAAACAGCATTTCCAGGCTATCCATGATGAACATTCATCGCTACTCTTAAGTATTATGTCATCATATGATTACAATGTTTTTATTAGCTTATTAAGTTCATGCTAGCCAACAAGTCTCATTTGGTCCAAATGGGACTGATCAAGAGGCTCGAGTGCCATTAAGCCAAAGCACTTGAGGCAAGTGGATCTCTGCAATATCACTTCATCCCACATACAGCACTACCAATAAGAAAAAGTATCGTAACAAAATAGCGTCACGTACAGAATGTGCCAGCGGATTAACCCATCACAAACAGCGGCGTGTGCACCTCAACCCTCTGACAATAAATTTCTTTTGTCCCAGCTTGTAAGGCATCTAAATTTTAGTGAGCGTCCCATTTCTGGCTGGGGGCCAGAAAAGCTTTTATAACCATAAAGGCCTATGGATCACAGAGAATTGCATTAAGCTGTCCAATTTAATTACAGCATTGACAAAAGCTAATAGATACTTACAGCCTTACATGGAGCGATGGGCGCAGAGACACATGCAGGCAAGGGAAAAGTGCAGACAGTGTCTATTTACAATGCTGATGTGAGGTGTGTTTCAAAGGAATGTGTGTGTGTGTGTGTGTGTGTGTGTGGTGTCTGTCCAGGTGTGTGTGTGTGTTTGGGAGCGTCAAAGGGATTTGCAGGAGCCCAGGAGAGCTTTTGAGAATGCTTAGTTTGATTTAGATGCTACAGCTCCCTGATGATTCACGTGCACGCGAGCGCCCAGATCCATACAATAGAGCGAGTTAGGAAAGCGGCCGTCCCAGCTAGACCGGCCTGTCAGCTTCCATCCGCCATGATCAATAGAGGGAGCCATATTTTTATTCGGAAAGCAGCCACTTAATTAAATCACAGTGGGTGGGAGGGGTTGTTATGTCGAGGGGTGGCCGCTACCAGAGGAAGCAAGGGCACACACTGGAGCGAATGATGACAAATCTAGAGAAATTAAAGAAGCTGAAGAAGGCAGGCCATTCAGTGTGTCCTACATAACACAGAGGACAAGCTTTATGGCAAACTCTCGCAGACAGGAAGTCATTTTTCTTTTAATCCTTCTTTCTGACTGTGGCGCACAATATTCAAGTGGCTCGTTATCTTGTACGATGCGAAGTCGACATACGCACAAACAACTGTTGGCAAGGATATGTACTTCAAAAGAGTTTTTGTTTGTTTTCATTTTACAAATCAGCCTCTTCATTGCTTGGTTTGTATTCATTCAAAATAGCATACATCTATCTCTCTCTCCATCTATCTATCTATCTATCTATCTATCTATCTATCTATCTATCTATCTATCTATCTATCTATAGCTAGCTAGCGATCTATCTAGCTAGCTATCTAGCTAGCGATCTCTCTCTCTCTCTTTCTTTCATATATATTTCTCTCTCTCTCTCTATGTGTATGTGGGTGTGTGTGTCCATATATATATATAATGTTCAACAAAAAAAAGAAAACAGATGTCTGCTTTTGCGTTTGAACTCCTCTTTTACAGGCAAAACTCCAAGTCTGCAACTGAGCATCGTTGTGTATCCAAACCAGATGTCAGTATCTGGAAGTAAACCTGAAATGTTTCTCTCTTGTCCAAGGCCACCCCTTGTTACTCTCTGGGCACCCCCATATCTCGGGGAAATTTTTGAAATTTGTGATTTTCCTGCCATTTTTAGATAGATGCAGTATTCGTAGACCCTTTAATACTCTGCCACAAGTTTAATTGTATTGACGGCACATTTAAAGAATAGATTTACAATTGGTCGAATGCAAGTACCAAAAGAAAATGCCTTAAAAGCATACATACATGTCTGACAATAAATATCAATCAAAATCATTACTTTAACACCATAGCCATAAAATAAACACCACAACCAGGGCCGAGAAGTCATTGTTTATCATACCATCCACAGTCGTGATTTCATCAAATAAAATGCACACATATACGTCGTATCCGACATATCCTGCCCGACACCTTCATAATATAAGCAGGAACAAGACTAAGTAAAATGCAGCATTTAGAATAGTGAAGAAGAAAGAGAATTGTGTGATTTTTAGATGTGAATTGATTTGAATTAATGAGCCATTGATCATAGTACGCAAAATGGAGTTGGCTTTCTGTGACGAGCACTCTGATTGGCTGTTTGTTACCTAGTGAATCAGTCAGCATAAGATGGAAGTAGGCTTTGAGTTTCAACAACAAAGCAACAGCAAAGAGTGGCATTATCTTGTAAAGTAAGCTCAGCAAACTTTATTATTGCTTAGATTTATTTCTGTTTGATCTTGAGTGTGATAGGTATCATTCTGGACGTGTCATTTTTTTTCATGAAACCCTGACTTAAGCATGGTATGATAAACAATGACACACACACACACACACACACACACACACACACACGACCACCCTTGGCCACTCCTCTGAACATTTTCTGGTTACGCCCCTGGATGTCAAAGTCCGAATGTTTTAGAATATCGTTCCAGTACTTTCGAGCGGAGTGTCATTTCTGAAACTAAGAGGTTCCTGTGCCTCCTTGTGTCTTCCTTTTTTGTCCCCAACTTGCAAAAATGTCAAATCAAAACAACATCTAGTCTGAGAACAGCTTTTCAAAACAAATGTGGTGGGTACTCGTCCACTCAGGTGCAGAACCCCTCCCTAAAAGGTTCCTGGACCTCTCTGAAGTACTAACCCCTCATGTGTTTTTTTTCATCACCCAAATACTTCCCAGGAATTTAGGCAATATCTCCCGTAGTTCTTGTTGTACCACCAGTTACTTTTACAAGTCAACAGTGGTGTTTCAGTTGTCTGTATTGAAATTATTGGCAAAACACAGCAGGTTTGGTCATTGATCTGCAAATTTAGGCTCAATAAAGCAGTGCTATCACACTGGCTAAATGTTGATTGCAGAAAGGCGATGCGACAGATCAAGATTTTAAAGTCACGTCCTCATATTTTCTGGTGTGGTGTGGGTTTTGAATTACATTGCAATTACTGGATTTAAACATGTATTCATTGTCAGTCAGATACGTTAGGAGGATTCATGTATCGATTTAGAATCGTTTGCATCTGCATGGGAGATTCCAGTCATTATCCAGTGACTCCAGAGCATTCTGCTGTGATCATCACTTGTGCTGCGGGAATTGATCACATTTCATGCGTTTTACTTCATTTCAAGCATGTAGGTCTGCTTTGCGTCAAAACAAAGAGGCCTAGATTTCTCACTTCGCAAAGCGTTGCATCGTAGTTTGTATCCACGACCACTTTTAGCCTTCACCAGGCAGCTTCGAAAGTAAGGACCACTTTGAGCTGGCCAGCAGTCAATATTTATTACTGTCTTTATGGAAGAGTATTAAATGCGGTTACAGCCCCCCAGGGAGGGAAGGGGAGACTGGAGGAAGATGAAGGGCGGGTAGGACGAGCAAGGCTTCCATTTGAAAGTGGCTCGGATTTCACAGGCGACATTCCCAGAGTTCCCTTCCCTTTCTTCATCTCATCTTCATGGCTTCCCCCGGAGCGGAGCCAAGTGTCGCCACTGTCTTTCTCGTTAAACTCACACTTTAATACACACACACACACACACACACACACACACACACACACACACACACACACACACACACATATATATGCATATAATAGGGCAGCGCATTGGTTGATTGGTTAGCACGTCCACCTCATATGGGTGCAGAGGTGCAGGGTTCGATTCTGTCTCCGGCCTTCCCGTGTGGAGTTTGCATGTCCTCCTCGTGTCTGTGTGGGTCTTCTCCCAGTACTCCGGTTTCCTCCCACATTCCAAAAACATGCATGGCAGGCTGATTGAACACTCCAAATTGTCCCTAGGTGTGAGTGTGAGCGCGGATGGTCATTCGACTCTGTGTGCCATGCCATTGGCTGGCAACCGGTTCAGGATGTCCCCCATCTACTGCTCGAAGACAGCTGGGATAGTCTCCAACACCCCCCGTGACCCTTGTCCGCGGATAAAGCGGATTGGAAAATGGATGGATGGATGGATGGATATATACATGTATGGGGGGTTTCTCTTGATTATAACACAATTAGAGACTCAATCCAATTTTATGGTTCACTCGAATCAGTGATTTTCCGATTCCAATTCGGTTTTTGTTGCACCCCTAATATATTTATGTCCAGCATGCACAACTTAACTTCTCTGTCATCTTGAGACCTCTGTAATACGTTTGGATGTATAGGATCAACCAGGTTCATATTTCTTTTGTCAACAAGCCTGAGGGTGTATCCAGTTTATATCTCAAGCCCACTTTGTGTGTTTATGAACACAAATGGACTAATATTGATGCAGTGAGACACACACACACACACACACACACACACACACACACACACACACACACACACACACACACACAGACACACAGACACACACACACAGTGTTAAACTTGCGCGACGTGCGAGTGTGTTTGCTGCGTGTCACTGTCTGCAGGGGGTTAACGGTAATATCCTCAGCGACGTAGGGTCGACCTACCAGCTGTTATTATTCTCTTCACATGAATAATGGAAGTTAATATGTTGGATGTGTTCGCTGGGAGCGAATGCACACACATGTGCCAAACCTTTGCACCTTTCAAACAGATGAGGTAAAAAAAACGCGACAGAAGGTCTAAAGTACGAACAACAATTGCTTTCCACACAACCGAGTGGGAGAAGTTCAAAACTAAAAGCATCTCAATTATTTGTGTTATTTTTGCATTTCGTCAAATTTCTTCTTTTTTTTAAAGGTATTTGTGATAATCGAGTAATTCAGAGGGTAATTAAAAAAAATACTGAAAAGTCTTTTGAATAATTCTTTGATGACATTTCATTGCAGTCATACAACTTCCAGAAAATACTTTTCTACAAAAAATGAAAAAAAAAAAAACAAAACTGTTCGGAAATGGTAAATCAAGAGATGTGGTGATAGGCAAGTGTACTTTAAGTAAAAGAAATTTCCATATTGCATCCAGTCTGTCCATCCTTTACCCAAGTAAAGGAATTTAATCAGTAGTCATACTTCTAGTCACACTTTTTTAAAACAAATATTCTATTAAGTACAGAGTGTGCTGTAAAAAAAAAAGACAAAAAAACTTGGAACAACTTTAAAATGTATTGTTGATATTCATGGCAACAATTTTAGCAGAGTGAAACTACCAAGTCGTTTGTGCCAAAATGACTTGCTGAGTTGATTTACTTCATTCTGGGGGACAATACGAGGGACAATTAATTTTGCTAACTATTGTTTCTATTTAGTGAAATGCGGCAAAGCCAAATTTCACAACAGCAAAATCGAAAACATGTCGTTAAAATGTGGCAGTCCAGTGGTTAGCGCATCGACCTCACAATGCAGAGGTGCAGGGTTCGATTCTGACTCTGGCCTCCCTGTGTGGAGTTTGCATGTTCTCTCCGTGTCTGCGTGGGTTTTCTTTGGGTTCTCCGATTTCCTCTTACATTCCAAAAACATGCGTGGCAGGCCGATTGAACACTGAAGTGTCCCGAGGTGTGCTTGTGAGCGTGAATGGTTGTTCGTCTTTGTGTGCCCTGCGATTGGCTGGCAACCGGTTCAGGGTGTCCCCCGCCTATTGCCAGAAGACAGCTGGGATATGCTCCAGCATCACCCTTGACCCTTGTGAGGATGAAGCAGATCGGAAAATGGATGGATAGATGGATGGATGGATAGTTGAAATGCTCAACATGAAAACAATTTTCGCCTTGAAATTGAGTTCACAACTAGTCGTTTTTTTTTTTTCCTCTAACAATGTGAGTATTTTAGCCCCCTATGGGAAGAATTGATTGCACGTCATACTGCCTTGCCAGGCTGAATTTGGATGTGTTGACTTTGTCCCCTCCATTTGGTGTCAGCGCAGAAGAGCAAATTGAAACATAGTGGCAAATTGCAGGTGAAGAGACTTCTCAGCCCACACATAAACCAAGCAATCCTTGTGTGTTTGTGTGTCTGGTCTATCAGCCGGTGTCCTTTTCAGGGGTTCAGGGTTCAGCCTCTTGTTGCAGATGGCCTTCTCTGTGCTCAAAGGTCAGCAGGTATGAAGTCATGATGAGATGAGAGGAGAGATTGCTGTTTACACGAGGACACGATACACATCTAAGTGTTCAAATGTGGCACTGTTGGTTCTTGAAGATGGTCTCATCGCGTTGATCTTTTTACGCAGGCATCAAATGAATCATCTTTTTGGTGGCCTCTTAATGTCTAAAACCTCATCAATTTTCATGTATTGTGGTAAAATGTATATACTGTATTTTAGGGGTTCTGAATATTCCCGAACTGTTAGTCTATAAATCACTACGACTCCTGATAGCAGCATGTCATACACAATAAATACGACAACACAAGACGACAACACAAACATGAATACATGAAAGAATTGGTAACAGAATATAAACCCAGTAGGGCTTTGAGATCTGTACACTCAGGTATATTAGTGGAGCCCAGATTTCAAAAGCAAACATGGTGAAGCAGCATTTGTCTGTTATGCTGCACACAAATGGAATAAGCTGCCAAAAGAAGTGAAGTCAGTCCCAAGTTCTGTCAATAATTTTAGAAAACTTTGCTTTTCAATGCTTTTAATGCATTTGATTGTTGGCAATGTACATTCGTTTCATAATTTTTAGTAATATACTTTTGCAGTTTTTTTTTGGGGAGGGTGGGGGGATGCTATTTGCAGTTGTTTTGCGTCTGAAGCACATTCAGTTGCCTAATGTATGAAATGATATAAATAAAATGGCCTTGCCTAAGAGAATAACAGACATGTAGTTAATCTAACAAGCATACAACTTTGGCTGCAATAACTTCAATCATCAAACTCAAGGCCCGTGGGCCAGATCAGGCCCATCACATCATTTTATATGGCCGGCAAAAGAAAATCATGTGTGTAAACCTCCATGATCCTTGCTAAAATGTATGTACCTTGAAATAGAAAACACTTGAACACACATTGCATTGAATCCTCTGTAGAATGATGATATATCAAATAGTAATTTTGTGTTCTGAACAGTATTTTATACAGATTTACCAAAATTGCAAGACAATCAAGGCATTCATTCTGAAGGTATTAGTGCTCAGTATTGGCAAGTACTCAAAAGTAATTACTTGCACTTGGTCTGAAAAAAGTTGTATCCATGCATCCTTACTTATCGGATCGCTTTGGTCCTGCTGTTGGGGGAAAATTCGGAAAATGTCTGCGTCCCCAAAAGACAGTTTTATAGTCCCCAGCAATCTGGGATCATCCATCATCCTGAATCGATCCCGGTTCTCGGCATGGGGCCATGCAATCTGAACATCTGAAGGAGATTGGGTTGAAAAGCGGTCGCGTTGCCACCGCGCAATAACTTTATGACCGCAGCTCAAAATCCAATGGGTTCTTGGCATAGCACGCTAAAATATGCTTGACTCCGGCGACACTACCCTGGATTTTGAAGGGCTTTTGTAGACAATACAAAACATGATGGATTCTAAACAAAACTTTTAATTATTGTACACAGAAATCCTCTCAGTTGTAATGCAACTCATCATGCCTGTTTCTTTCTCCTGATTGTATTTTGTTCCACAGCGAGCTGCAAATCACAGGGAAAAAAAACACCACCCATGATAGATGTGTTCGTACAGTTATTAAAGCAGATAAACAATGCCCGGGTGACGGATAATAGAAAGCGACAGAGCTCAGAATGTATGTTTCTATTTGCTCGGTCAAAATGACAGGCAGAAGACAAGAAAGAAAACCACCTCGGTGTAAATGAGTCAAAAACCAGTAGAATGAACATATACAATATATCCCGACCGAGCTGCACAATAAAACAACACGATTCCATTCCAGCTTGTCATCCATGCTGCCTGCGCGAGCGCGTTTTCCGACCGACGCATTCGACTTTGATGCACCGCACATTCATTCTCTCCATCAGCCAACTGGGACGCGTCAAACAAAACAAGCAGCCAAAGAGGGAAACATCCAAAACCACAACCTCCCCCGTCCCCCCAAAGAAATCCTTTTGTTCGACCAAATTCTCTCCCAAGTGAAGCTCGCATACGAACATAAAAATTGAACATAACGTACACGAACATTAAAACAGTTACAAAGTTAAAACAATAAAAAGAAATAGGGCATGAAATAAGCGTCCATATGTTCGGTGGTAGCCAGTGGAGGGATGCCAGAGTTTGATGCTCCCTCTTACATGCTGCAGTTAAGAAGCAAGGGACCACATTTTGGAGCAACTGGAGGTGTTTAAAGGGGAGCCGGCTGACTCCAAAGTAAAGCAAAGACTAACTTTGTTGTTTAATTTCGCAGTCGATAGGTGGGCAGGGACTCCAGAGATCATTTGTATACAAGCCACCAAAAAAATTTTAAAAAATGGAAAGGGACTCCAGAGATCATTTGTATGCAAGCCACTCAAAAATAAAAAATGAAATGCATTTCTCAAAATGTGTCCGCTTTATTCTAAAAAAGGACTCCTCTCATGCAATGGACGAGTCCGTCTTCATACTCTGCCTGTGTAGAATTGATTCAATTAGCAAAATGAACTTGTTGGCACCTCCTGAGGAAAATAGAGCAGATTTATTGTAACCTAGTGGAGAGGAAAACAAACAGTTTTCATCCAAGCTGCTAACGTTTTCAATCTTTATCACAGTGACAGCCACTGTGCGTACTCGGCAACCACAAGAGCCAGACACTTACTGTATGCTAGTAGTAGTAGTACTTCTGTCAGTGTCAGCTTGGTTTGTGCTCGATGTTCCTTCAATTGTGAGACCTTGTATCGCCAGGAATGTATTTTCCAAATCATGTCCAATCAATGGAACTTAGCTGGACCCCTGGATAGATAACCCATTGCAACAGGATACATCTGAGCTCAATTTTTAGCTTCATGGCCAAGTGATGTGAATTCGTTCAGTCAGTCATGTAATATGTTCCAATGATGGTCGACGAGTGAAAGCACTGATTTCTTTTTTCTTTTTTTTTTTTTCTTTGAGATTTGTCCGCTCACTCAATTGAATCACTGGATCGGGATGATTTGTATTCCACTGCATATAATGTGCACGTGGATACATTTCACACAAATGCGGATATACCTCCAAATCAATACAACAGCAGTAGAGAATATTTACAGCAACTAATGGAATAAAAAATACAGATCTTCAATTACGCCAATCAAAATAAACTGATGAGAACCTTTTTCCATTACTGTACTCGAGTATTTCTGTTCCAGGAACAGCCAGTGGTTCTTCCCATATATGTAGATGCAGTAGCTGAAAGCATGACAAATAGATCGGCCGAAGGCCGACTACAGACAATTAGCTCATCCGAAGCATTCCTTTTTCCCTTTTGTCTCATCTCATCGTGCCCTGGCTGCTGCCGTCTGGCCGATGCAGTTAACGGCCACCCGTTGCGTCATGTCACAATTGTTCTGACTCATAGAGTGTACATATTCATTACACATGCCATAAGTCGGATGCGCTGAGCCAAAGTCAACGTGGAAAATAAAAATCAGCAAGGGCTTAAAAAAATGGCAGGGGAATGTGGTTTTTTTTTCTTTTTTTTCACCCTACCATGGACAAGCTACACAGTCACATACATCCAGCAGTATCCATTTCAATTCGATCTTTGGTCTTTGAGGCTATTTGCATGTCATCATAAATGTCATTCCATCCATCTGTTTCTTTGTTCCCTTGGCCTTGTGTCACCAACTGCTTGTGGTTTGCTTCACCGTTGGGAACTTATAGCCTTGGCTTTCTCTTTCCCTCCAGAGACCTGAGCGAGAACCAGATCCAGGCGGTGCCGAGGAAAGCCTTCAGAGGAATCACCAACGTCAAGAACCTGTAAGCGCAAATATTCCCTTGACTTCCTGTCATGTCATTTTTATTATTTCACAAAACCTGCACATGGATGGCCGGGCCAGGACAAACACGTGTGACTTTTATGGCTTGATGTATGCTCACATCAAATGTGACATTCTCAACATGGGGAAAACGGTGTCGAGTGTATTTTTAAGGCAACTCAAATATTTTCACTTCACCGGAATGGTAACTTGATTTTTGGGGGATGAAATATTTCTATGTAGCTTTTATAAACAACTCCTTATGACAGGAATGATGATGTTGTACATCATAAAAGGTACAATGATGTTGAACATAATCTGAAAGAAAAAAAAAAAATGTAAGTCAAACTTTTACCATCAGTTCTTTATTAACTGTTCAGGCAATGTTATAATGTTATTTATTGCTTGTGTGTGTAAAAAACAAAATACATGGGAAGAGGACCTTGGAAAAAAAATAACTGCATATTATCACAAGCACAATAACAGTATTTTTCCAAATTATTCAGCCCGAGTGGAGACATAAAAACAATCACTCTCTTGTCTGAGCACTTACCGTCACAGATTTTGTGCATTTTTTTTCATGTGTGAAAGCTTTTCAACACATTTTCTACCTCGCCGTAGTTTGTTGTTTGTCATCAACATGTTATCCATCACCTCTTTGTCACCTCCTCATCCTCACTTTTAATCACCATCTTTGCATTCTTCTTCTTACCTCCTCTTGTTTTCCTCATCTCAAGATGTTTTGGCCCTTGCGTGAAAAACAACAACAACTCCATAGCCTCTTGTCTTTTATTCATGACAGCCTAATCACCAATACCCTGATCGATGGCCGCCCGATCCATGCCGCTCATCAATAACAACTGATCGTGCGCACCTGATGCGGAGAGGCGATATTGGCACTTTTGGCAACAAACAACGTTGTCAGTTGCATGCATGGAATCGGCCTGAGCGTGTGAGCTTGTGGCACCGAAACAAATTAAAACAAATGATACAAATCCAAGTCACCGTTACGATGAATGGAGTTGTTGTAATTAGCAGGAGCTCCGCGCTTGTTTTCACCGAATCTTGGGTGACATGACACCCAGGTGTGTCACTTTTGTCAAGTCTGCATTGGAGAAAATCTGAATGTACAAATGTAGGATGTTGGAAATAGAAGCGAGGAAGTCATTTTTATTTTTTGCAGCAGCAGTGTCTGGTTATCCTGCCTTGATTTGAATCCAGAACACGAGCAGTGTTGTTGTTTTTCTACCTTGACCCAAGCGTGGTGGAAAAGCATTTCATTGTCCGCCGGCATAGATTGATGAACAAACGTTATTTGCAGTCAATGAATTAAATTTTTCAGACTAATGAAGTGAAAACGATTAATGGTGATCTCTTCTGAAACATTCTCACTGTTCTAGAACGAGAGAGCTCTACTATGTGATTATGAACGAGTGTACCACTATGTCACGGTTTAATATTATTCTAAAAAATATTCTGGTTCACATATGGCCACCTCCCATTTGTGGTTGGGTAAATTAACATCCTTGGGAGAAATTTATCTGGGTAGATCAAAGAAAAGATTGTCATCCAGCAGATGAAACATTTGATGATGCTGTGATTTTTCCAAGCCCATACAAGAAATGTGACCTTGACAATATTTATATAAATAAAATGTACAGAATATTGATCGACCTAAATGGAATGTAGGGTTGTAAATAAGAACGGATGGCAGCATGCAGGTGAATAAATCATCATTGCACTTGTCGCAGCAAAGACGTTTGGTCAAATGAGATTGTCTGCATCAAGTCTTTTATTTATTTTTTTTTTTGGAACCTGACATAAGACACGTCCTCATTAGTTTCATTTGGCGCTTGTAGTGTTCTATCTTGTCGTGTCATCACAAAACGACTTCAGCAGTGTGTTAAAGTGAAGGGTTCAAACAAAAAAGTCAGCTTCCATCTGCTTATTATCAACACCTTACTGTATTCAAATGAAGATTTACGGCGGCCGACGAAGCACCGCGTCTCTTTGGATGATTAAGATCTATCAAAGCCTTCATTGTACCGATGTGAAGGGCTTCGTGAGCGGCTGGCTTGCCCCGTGTGCCTTCTCTCTCCCCAAGATTGCTGTAAATTCGCGCTGGTCGCCAAGCACCGCTGGGGATGATGACTTTAATGTTAAATGGACCTCTCAAAGTGTCTACACTGCACTGTGAGTGTGAGCGAGTGTGTCTGCGAGAGACACGAGGGGACGTGAGAGTGTTTGTGAGAGTGTGTGTGTGTGTGCATAGGTGCGGCTGAAAATGTGTGAGAGTGAATGCATGAGTGTTTATGTGAGAATATGCATGTGTGTGAATGTGTGTGTGTGAGATAATGTGTGAGAGTGGGACCATGTGTAAATGTAAATATGTGTGTCTCTCTCTCTCTCTCTCTCTCTCTCTGTTCCGGCGTTTGTGCATCTGTGTGTGTGTCTGTTAATGTGAGAGTGTGTGCATGAAATAGTGTCATATTGTTTGTGTCAGTAATTTTGTGTTAGTGTATGTGCACGACAGTGTGTGAGAGTGTATTCGTGGATGCACCTGAGCTTGAGAATGTGTGAGAGTGTTTAACAAATGTAGAAAAATAGAAAATAACCAGGGTTGGCAAGGTTACTTGAAAAAATTATTCCAATACAGTGATGATAGTTACAGATTAAAAAAAGTACTAATGTAACTTGAATACTTTTAACTGGTTTTGGATAACTCCATTCCAAATATGTAATTCAAAAGAATAAAAACAAATCATGATATGTAACTTTAAATATTAGTCTAGTCTTTTCTGTCTTATGGTTGTATAATGTGCATGGTTTTGGAATGCCACAGGAAGCCTGAGCACATAAAATTCAAATCCGAA
Source organism: Hippocampus comes (assembly GCF_001891065.2). Classification (NCBI taxonomy): domain Eukaryota; kingdom Metazoa; phylum Chordata; class Actinopteri; order Syngnathiformes; family Syngnathidae; genus Hippocampus; species Hippocampus comes. The sequence continues at coordinate 688,313 of NW_017805993.1, forward strand.
GCACAAAAACTGTGAGGCACACATGCTAACCACTTGCGCACAATGCTGCCGGGAGGGAGGGATGGACGGATGGACAGATGGATGGATGGATAGATAGATTCCATTTCAGGCAATTGCTTGGTTACATAAAGGAAGCTGTTTTCAGATTGGTGTTGCTGAAGGCAACGAATAGGGATCAGACAGACAGACAATTTCATATCGTGAGGGAAAATAGTTTTGCAAGCTTCAAAATATTTTTCAAACCTTTCCACTGAGCAGTTTTTTATTGGAACAGGTGAAAGGTCAAAAAAGAAAAGGTAGCTTCAATTTACGTACAAGGTCCGAGCGTTCTGTTAGCCTGCTAGCTCCTCATACGGTAACAGGCAGTCCAGATGACTTTGACAGCTCACACGTTTCTCTGTCAGGTAAATCATGAATACAATCGAAAACAGTCACCAACCATTCATTTGGAATCACTTTCCAAAGTGACTGTGCTAAAACCAACACATGCCCAGCCTCTTCAGCCAATGATCTGTGTTAATCGTTGGCCAACAAAAACCTAAACATGGAACGCTCCCTGAGCTATATTGTGAGCAGTTATCCACTTAACTCAACCGCGCTGTCGCTCTGCCCGCATTCAAAATGTAATCCTGCTCAAGAATCCACATTTTAAATAAATGTATCTGTCATCTGATTACGTTTTATTTTTTATTTTATTTTATTTTTTTTTTGGTGCGGCCCGGTACCAAGAGGTACAGTACGTGCATCATCTTTATGGTTTCTTTTAACACACACGTTATCTGCCTCTGGCGTGATTTGTTATGTAAAAGAACGCTTTTTTTTTCTCCATCTTGCATCTCATGCTGCCATGCCTCGAAATTGCCCTCCGTTGGGATTCTCCCTGCATCCCTCCATCCCTCGATTAGCCAAGGTGACTGGGGCCATAAAAAAAAAAAAAAAAAAAAAAAAAAACACCAGTGCCCCAGCAGGGCTCCAGTGCTCCATTAGGCCAGCAAATGGGGAGGAGTGTAGGGGGAGGGGGCGGGAGAAACCTCCATGACATTCTGTCCCTGGTGGACACTGCATCGATTTTTTTTTTTTCCCATGTATCCTCACTTTGTTTGTGGCCGCGGGTAGCGGCCGGCTGCCACTTTTTCCCCCGTTGATACGTGCACTCTCTCCCACTTGCTCTCTCCCTCTTTCCCTTGATCCTGTTGCCCAGTGGCCACGTTCCTGTGTGATTCTGTTTACTGTACTACAACCCGTTGGAGCCGATTCAAATCCGCTGCTTTACTGGAGCTACCGACAACCTGGCAGATATGTTTTAGCTAATGCTAGGTGTCATGTGTTACGCTTTGGATCTGGTGGAGTGTTAAAAGTTTTCGATTCGGTGCTCCACAAGTGTCTCGGTTTTCGAATTGGCACGCTAGACTTACCTCAAACAATTTTTCTCTTCAGTTTTTTTCAGAAATGGCTAGTCTTGAAAAAAATTCTGTTTGCCATTATTCTAGACGGGGCCGCTCTCGAGAAGATTTCTATTTGCCTTTCTAGATGTTGCTAATCACATGGAATTTTCTCTTCGGCATTCTAGATGTAACTAATCACAATCTATTTTCTATTCAGTGCACTAGAAGTTGCAGTTTTATGTGAGGCACTCTGCATGTGGTTAATGATGCCATTTCCCATTTCGCACTGAAGATTTGGCTAATCAAAAAAAATATATATAGATATATATTCGGCACTCAACGTGAAGAATCTCAAAACTATTTTCTTTTCAACACTGTTAATGTTGCTCACCTGAAACATTTTTACTGTTCGGCTGCTCATGATATGGATATTCTGAAATTGTTTTGGGCTCTCGAGACGTGAATGATCTCAAACATGTTTCTATTGGTTGCTCTAAAGTGAGCTCATTTGCCACTTTATATTTGGCTTTTTTCAATTTTATTTCAGCCTTCACTGATTTCTTTCTATCATCTTGTCTGTTGTTTTGTCTTTTTTCCCCCCCAAGAGCAGACCCCCCCCCCCCCATTTATTTTGAATGATATATGACTGAGGTCAGAATCCAAGTGTTACTGGACCGTCCTCTCAGTTCAGATTTTCTAATAATTCAAAGCAAGACAACGACTGATCTTGTATTGTTTACTTTACAGTTCCATAAAAACAAAAATGTGGTTTTGGAGGCTATATAGATTTTTTTTCCTTTTTTTAAAATTTTTTTTTTATTAAAATGATGAATGAATTTCTTCTCCTTGGCCTCCTTGATTGTAACATGAAATTCATATTTTCTTAGAACACTTTTTATTTTGGACCTCGAATAACCATAGTGAGGAATACTAAAATCATTCTAAAATCGACCTTGTTACGCTTCGGGACATTTGCAAGTTCCATTCAACACAAGTTCATTTCTACCAATGCTTTGTGTATACTCGGAGTGGCCTCGAATCAAAGGCAAATCATGCTAAAAGTCTTGACAAATTGTCTTTGTACCTTTTTTGCTATGCATTCATCAATTTTCAAATTCTACCATGCAGAATCTTTGCTCATGCTATTCTATTTCTGCATGTTTGTTTTCTTTTCATGTTTAATACTCATGCAGTAAATCACTTCATCATATTGACTTTATACCCATGTCATCAAAACACACCAGATTTTCGACAAATTTTAAGGACCTCACCTGTAGCCTCCCAAAACTCACTCAGCAGGACCCTCTGGAAAATTTACCTTTAGCGCCACAGTGAAGAGGACAGGTTTTCAGTCAGCCACTTTTTTTTGGGGGGGGGGGGGGGGTTCACTTTTTTATTAACACATTTCAACATAAGAAAATGATAATGACCTTCAAACATTCCCCACACCCCCAAAAATCATTAAAAAATATACCCGTTGGTGGTCAAGGTGTGCAGCGTGTCTATTGAACTGAAGAAACAAATATGGCAAAAACCTTTTTCATTCTTAATTTGTATTGAATTACGTCGTTACCATATTTTTCAATATTATAGTGTGAAAACGAGATTTTTACAAAAAACATTTTAAGTTATGCTGGAACGAATTAATGGCATTTCCATTCATTTGAATGAGGAAAGATGGTTTGACATTATGATCGGAACAAGTTCAACTTGTATCTCAAGGCACCGTTATTATTACGCATTCATTATAATATTCATTAATTACTCATTGTGATGATTATTCATATCATTATTAGTTTTATTATTATTAATAGTGTTCCGTCTACACACTGCGTATCATGCTCCTTGTAGAGGTGAACCTGATGCACCAAAGAGATTGTTATGACAATAGCAGCCACTCCAGTCGAGAGGCATACAGTCATGGACACATCAGATAAGCTGCCAGTGTTTCATATACCTCTCATGACACCTCAGTATACACACACACGCACATATGTGTGTTATCGAGTGCACCATCATGGTCTCATAGCGTTTCTTGTTTTCCATCTGCCTGCCGCTTCTCCCTCCGATGTATTTTTTTTGTCATTTGATCAAATTGAATTCCTTCCTCCCCCCCCCAACCTCCCTACTGGGTTCACCCATGCTCGACATTACAACACCAGTGCACCTTTTTTGGCCGTGCAACCAAAACACAAGACAGCATTTCTTCAAACAATGCAACTGTCGGCTGTTCTTATTTACCTTTCTCCTCCTTCACATTATCCCGGGCTATCTCCTCCTGCACACTTCACGCTCCCCTACCCACAATGCATTGCAGGACGGCCGTTTGTTTGAATTATGGCTGCGGCGCCTTCAAGGGGGAATGCACACACATACGCACAACTTTCTTACCCGGGTTGTTGTGTGATGTTCACGTTGTTGGATTTACCCAATGTCATGGGGAAGATTTGATATATCGTACACAAGGCCATAAATAATTCATAATTGACATTACATTATGTCCCTGCTATTCTGTAGAAACAATAAAAATGTCAATATCTTTTTGGGTTTCTATCGATGCGGCTCATGTCAAGATGTTTTCTATTTGGCACTTTAGACATGGCTAATCCAAAGCCATTTTCTATTCGGCGCTCTCGCCATCTGAAGCAGTTTTCTATTCTATTTCTATTCTAGATTTTATTTATAGCTCAGTCTTCTGTTTGGGGCTCTGAACATGCAGTAGCTAATCTAAGGCAGTTTTCTTTTCAACGTTCGAAATGTGGCTAAGGTCAAGCTGTAGTTTTATTGAGTGCTCTAGAAGTGGCTGATGTCCAACAGTTTTCTTACTGGGGCTCTGAATGAACAGTAGCGAACGTAATGTTTTGTGGCTAATGACAGTTTTCCATTTGGTGCTCTGGACAGCAAATCTGAAGCTGCTTTCGAGTTGGCCCTGTGGACACGGTTAAGATGTTGTTTTCTTTTTGACACTCTCGATGTGGCTATAATATCCTCTTTTCTGTTCCTGAATCCTTTTCATGGCTAATCTCGACATTTGACAGTCTAGATGTGCACCATTTTAAGAAGTTCTTTCATCAGCACTTCTGATTTAGATAATCTGAATCAGATTTCTTTTGGCCACTCTAGATGTAGCTAAAATGTAGCTCAAGGTTTTACTCTATGGTTTTGAGGCAGCTATTTTGAAGCAGTTTTCTTTTTGGTGCTCTCGATGTAGCGAATCTGAAACAGTCTTGTATTCGGCCCTCTTGTCATGATTGTTCTCAAACGGCCTTTTTCACCGCCCAGCTCCTTAAGACACCCCCCCCCCCCACACACACACACACACTCACCCACCTCTGATTTTGACTCTTGAACATAATACCTTATTTCAATCAAATATTTAATTGAGGTAAATTTGTTTCTAAATCCAAACAAATCTGAGATGGAAGAGTTTTCCCTAACGGATTGTTTAACAGCCTTATTCCTTGCCGCCCTCGATGGGACACTTTTCATTTTGAAATGTTCCACAACTCCTGTAGTTTGGCAAGGATGCCTGATTGAAACATGAGCTTGAGTTGTCTCGTTCAACTGTTTATTCCCCTCATTTTGAGTTGTAAAACAGCCACCGCCAGCCAGTATCTCTTTTTTCCTCATCCTGAGTGAATAAAGCCGGCTCATTATTTGCAAGCCAATACCTCCCGTGCCGTGCTCGCAGCATTAAAGCCCCGAGCAGTTACAAGCACAGCCAAAAAAAGTCCATCAAGCCTACTTGGAATGTTCGTTTTCACCCTCGCTCGTCTAGTTATAGCCGTTTGGTCGTGCTTCTTGCGGTATGATATGGACGCGCTTTGCACGGGCCTCCGCTTTTAACTGATCCACTGTTCGTGTGGGTGCACGACGATGATTTTATTGCAGATGAGGCTCGTTTGGCCTGAGAGCCAAGTGCTGACTTGGCATGTGGCGAGGGGGGCAGGGGGGGATCAGCCTGCAATGATCTGATGCTACAGTGTCTACGTTAGCTGGAAGTTCATGGGGTCTGAAATGCAAAATGAGCGGATGAAAATAACACTTTAGATCTGAACTTTTATTGAAAGTCTTTCAATGACATCTTTCATATGTCATCGCTAAACCAGACAACTCCGAAGAACATTTTCTTTAAATCCAGACAAGTCTGCTTTTTGTCTTGAATGAACTCATCGCTTATTTGACTTGATTTCCTCACTACTTGAATGTGTTATCCCTGCATTTTTATGCAGACATTAACCAAAGTAATAGATGGTGAACTGGCTGTTCGGTTTTAGTAAAACTGTTCCAATAGCGACAAGCAAGTGCTTCATTCAATTGTAGAACTGCGCAGAGATGGGGACTTGTGTCATTGCGACTCACGTCAACTGGAGTCACTGTTTTGATCACTCGCTTTGACGACTACAATAAATAAATCAAATACTTGAGACTCGACATGGACTTAAGACTGAAAATTCGAGTTGACTTGAGACAGGTTTGACGCGTTGTGCATGCAGATAAAGATGAATTCGTTTTTTGACCCTCTTAGGCTTTTGTCTTTATGATGACCAGTGACTGCAGTTAAGAGGTCCTTCATAAATTGACTTGACTTCGGACCTTGACTTGACTTAACCTGTCTTGACTTCCCCAAGACAAAATGGCTTGAGACTTTAAGGGTCAAGCTTTATGATTCACTTGAGACTTGCACATGTGACTTGATCCCATCTCTGGATTTCCACTGAAGAGGAAGTCTGATGTTACTATCTACAGTATTTCACACACCTTTACTGTCGTTTAGCGTTGTTTCTTCATTACCTGATTTACATGACGCCGTGCTTGCCTTGACCCGGTAGATCTGATTTGTCTATTTTCACTGCTATCCCATTGATAGAAATCAGGTTCAAATTAAGTTCACATCTTTGTTTTTACCGGCTTCTTTTTCCTCCCACACTGGTTTCTGCTGCCATAAGAAGCAGCCACTTTTCTTGCTTGGTATGAACGGAACACACGAGACTAATCACCAAACAAGTTGCAAAGCATGTGCGGACAAACATTTCACATCTACTGTCAATTTAGAGTCATAATGAATCGAACACGAATGCCAGAGAATGTAGACTTTACAGATGTGCTAACCGCTAGTCCACCGTGCGGCGCTTGAACCATGTCGTGGAATTCCAATCAAATGTTTGCCAAGTAAACCAATCAAATTACTACTTAATAGAAATACAAAATGATAGTCAGAATTGGCTCCCTGAAGAACCTTGGCTTCCACTTTTGCCCTGCGTTGGAAGTTGATCCAATTTGTCATAGATGGACAATGCAAACTTGGTCCTTCATCAGTCTGCAGTGGTTGCAGATGGAGCAGCAAGATTATGTGTGTGTGTGTGTGTGTGTGTGTGTGTGTGTGTGTGTGTGTGTGTGTGTGTGTGTGTGTGTGTGTGTGTGAGTGAGTGTGTGTGCCAGATGGTAGCAAAGGGAAGGACTGAATCAGTCTGCCAATAGGCTTCATCATAGACATGATTAAAGACACTAATTATATGGAAAGAAATTAAATTTTGGTCCCCCAGTCTTTGCCCTGTGACAAACATCCAACGCATGCACACACACAGACACAGACAGACACACACACACACACACACGCACACACACACACACACACACAAAGAGCCATCTCTTTACCAGACCGATAGCAATCATGTCACTGCTAATCAGGGTGCTTGGTGAACAAAGCTGTCGAAGGAATTCAATCATATCGCGGATAATGAAACCATTTACCATCAGTGAAGACGAAGAAGGAGAAACGTGGCCTCCGACGCCAGTCTTCAACTTATTCCTTATTTCCCGGAAAAAAAAAAACAATTGCCGTCGTCAAAGTTTTTGGAGAGCTGTGTGATCCCACGCGTCGGCGACACGATAAAGGCGACTCGCAGGGTACACTCGACCACTGATCTGATAAGACTATTAGTCATCATGAGAGGTGCTGAGTTTCTCAGTAGGTGAGCCGCTTCTTGAAAGGATCATGAAGATAGCTTTGCAGGTGTCCTGGTCGACCCCAAATTGAAACCAGACTTTGTAGCGCATCCTGGAGATGGACACTCCAATGAGCCAGACTCATGTAAACACCAGGGCAACACACTCTTCACCTCTATTTACTTTCTATCTCCAATAATCATCCTGGAGTATAAAAGGTAAAGCCTTTACCATGGTTGTCTATAATTTTCTTTCTAATCTCCTGAGACAACACTCTCCTTAGCTTCCTCTGGTCCATTTGTAGTGTGGTACACATGTCACCAAAGAGACACCCAACAGACTTCTTGCCGTAATCACCCTGGAGTACACATGGACAACATTTTTGATACCTCTCTGGTTATGAAAGAAAAACCCACAGCGGTCCAAGAAATCATTTGAATCCGATAAAAGTTATTCTCACTAAGAACTTAATTAAATGATGAAACTCGGGCGGTCTCGTTGTCCAGTGGTTAGCACGTCGACCTCACAGTGCAGAGGTTCAATTCCAGCTCCGGCCTCCCTGTGTGGAGTTTGCATGTTCTCCGGGCCTGTATGGGTTTTCTGCGGGTTTCTTCCTCCCACATTCCAAAAACATGCATGATGATTGAACACTCCAAATTGTCCCTAGGTGTGAGTGGGCGCGCAGATGGTTGTTCGTCTCTGCGTGCCGGCGGTTGGCTGGCAACCGGTTCAGGGTGTCCCCTGCCTACTGCCCGAAGACGGCTGGGATAGGCTCCAGCACCCTCCGCGACCCTTGTGAAGATAAAGCGGATCGGAAAATGAATGAATGAATGATGAAACTCATCAGTACATCAGACTCATTTCAAACAGCATTTGAAAAGATTACTATGCACGCGTTTCAGAGGCTATGTATAACGCATACAAAATATTGTTCTTCTGTTAAAGTGGGTCGCGACTTTGCAGCAATAGCACAATGCGAGTCCCAGGGTGACACCAGCTGAGAACCACCTTGTTACGAGTATTCCTATTTTTCACTTTTGGTACTATGTGGATACACTACACTACATATATTACACTGCACTTGCTACCTGACAATGTACTGCATTGCACAAAACAATCCATACATACAAAGTAACAGACAACACTATGTTGTGTACTACACTACACTACCTCACGCTACACTCGGGACGCAAATGTTGCGAGTCCAAAGTTGGCAATTTGTATTCTTTAAAAAACATTTTTTCATGTTTCTATTTGGGTCCAAAGTGTTTCAGCACCAAGTGTTAACCGCCAGCAGCTGGCGGGTGGATGGACATACCGTACATGAAAAATGCATTTCGCAGTAAATCAAAGCTTTTTATGGCCCTGTTGCGCACGCTTAAAGTTGTGCATGTACCTTCACCGCAGCCATTGAAAACACAAGGTTGCGTTCTTTCAACTATGTTAACCAGATGTTTGGCGCATGCAGCAAACATTCATCAAGGCTTGGTTTGTTTAATCCAACTGATGGACAAACATAGCAAGCAACAGAGACTATAAGTTCATTGAGAGTTATGAAAGATATATTTATTGTTTGTATTGCTACGAAGTACAGAAATTAGTTAATGTGAGGTGTGGGTTTGCCATTGATAGGCATTTTCACTTAATTTGGGACTCACACAACCCTTTGAATTCATGTCCTGCTTTCACACATGATTAATGCTGTCCAACAAAAACATGAAAGAACTTTAGATTTTTCATTTTTATCCTTTGCATCAAAAATAAATATCTGCATGCAAAGTTTCGAAAAACAGATACAAACATAAAAGTAGAAAAATGGGGGAAAAAAATGCCTTTTGTTTGACAATAAATGAAGCAACAGACAGGCAAATCGTATATCAATTCAAGAAAAATCATTCAATTAAAAAAAAAATAAAAATTAAAGAAATTACTCCTCGCCATTTACATAAAAAAAAAAAATCAACTAACCTTTTAATAAAAATGTAATGTCAAAAATGCATTTGCTTGTGTAGAAGCGGTGCTAAATTTCCCTTAGCCTAAGGACAAATCCAGCCAATCAGAACCGTCAGAAAAAAAAATTTCGGGAAAAGGCGCAAGAAAAAACACAATCCAGTCAAAGCCTACTGAGACAGATTATTACATTACAACATAAATTTATGATATTCCCTGCCGTGGTACCAATGAGAGGATCAGGTGGGCTGGAGGAAAACATCTCATTTTACTTCACTGGTCAAAAACAATTGTTTATTTCCTTCAGGTAATATGTCATCTATCAATGCCTGTGACGTATAGTGTCAAGCGGAACAATGAAATGCTCTTCCACTTGATACCAAAAGACGAGATCATTTCAGTATCAGACTTTTTTTTTTTGTGTGTGCCATCGCTCTTGCAAAACATGTGCCTTGGCTCAATAAAGGCTATAAAACTGATAAAATTTCCCCTTGAATGGAAGAATAATAAAAAAAATATATAAACCATCAATCTTACATACTTAAGTCTAGCTTACGGAAGATAACGTGCAAAAACAGAGCTTAAAAAAAAAAATCCACCAAGGACAGCTTTTAGTCGTAAGAAAAAAATTCACAGCGTCTTTTGTTCAAAGCCAGTCCACCTGTTGCCCTGGTGACCTGCCTCTTAGGATGCCCTCAAAGGAGACATAACGGGGCACACCCCCACTGCGAGGGCTGCTTTAGTGGCACACGTTGTCCATTGAGCGCTAGGAGAAGGGAAGGTGAAGGTGAAGAGTGGACAAACGGACACGAGCGATGTAAACGTAAAAAGAGAAAGTGAATGGATGGAAGAAAGTGGCTATGTTTGAGTATTTGGAGGATTTGTGCCCATCTGCTTGCCATGTGTAAGCGACTTCAGTTCATATAGGAAGAAAAGTAGTGCCGTGGTGGGAAGTGGAGAAAGGGCAAATAATGTCACTATACTTTGCTTTTCTTGAGTTTCTATTTTTCTGACGACTTTCTACTTTGTTTGCCTACATTTTAAAACCGATTTTTACTTTCTACTCCGCATGTTCTCAAAATAGGCTAGTTGCTTTTTTGTACATGTTTGGATGACAATACAAGGTTGAGAGTAAATAATTTACATGTTTTTTTTTTTAATATTGATTGATTGAGATCTTAGCGATGCGTAAACAAAAAATAACAGACAGGAGCGACATGGAGGAACTAAGGGAATAGACTTGAATCTGAAATGCAACTAGCATGATTCTTTTTCAGTTGTTCGACCACACTAATTTACCATTTTAGCACGAGCTAGCTCCCACACAATATATGCGATGTTTTCTTCTTCTCTTTGTCCTAAGTTATCAAAATGAGTTTTAGATATAATTGACCGTCCAAAAAAAGGCAAACTTTTTTGTTTTGCATATTTCAGAATCAATGAAACCATGACCCACTCAAATGTGAATTAAATCAGACTACAATGACCTGAAAAGTGGACGCTGCTTCATCAAGCATCTTTTTTATGCCTTCTTGTCCCGAGAAACCGGGCCAAAACCTCCTATGCCAGAATTTGGTAAATTTCATCGTTTTTCACAAATCTATTCTATGAGTTCATTCACATCTATCTGTGTTATTTTTATAATTGTTAACCAATCTAAAGTGTTGAAAATAGCTTGCGCTCTTTGACGATGCAGTATTAACGGGTGAGCCCATGACGTTTTTGCGGTCTTGTGAAAAATTACGATTTTGGAGGTTCGAGGATTCCTCCCGGCACCAGCGATATTTGCTTTAAATCTCGAGTGACTGGACCATAACACACGGGGTCGTCAAGGGGCTTTTCCAGACCGTGACTATGAGGCTCTCGAAAGCAGCTACGGCAGCAAGAAGCCCTCGTCCACATGCTGGCTCTTCGTTAGGATTAGTTGTATTTATTTTTTGAACTTTTCCCCACCTTCTCTCTGTGATTTGCGCATATTCACAAACGACAAGGCTCTCGAAAGCAATCTCGCCAGTAAACAATCAGTTTTCAGAATTATCTTCAAACATGTACAGTGGACCCATTCATTTTTCACTCGTTTTTCCTGATTCTCGCATATTTGCTTTTTTTTAACTTGCATTTTTTTTTTAATAATATAATTTATAGTGAGTGTCATTACTTGCGAATTTTCGCAATTTGAGGTCTGACTCAGTCCCTGTCCTCCGTGAATAGTGGTGGGCTAATATACAATGTATTTAGAAACAAATCATTGAAATAATTGTACAAGGTTTTTAAGAACATTTCAGAGTCAGTCACATTTTTTTCCATTTTTTTACTTGCACACGATGGACCAGTTGGACTTGAACAAAATTTTCACAAATATCAATACTTAATTATTTACCACCTCTGGCCGAATGAAAGGAAGGGTGACTTTTCGGGGTTGTCGGGTTCACGGTTGGCGTGTGGATGTAGAAGGAAGGAAAGTGGAGGTCTAGACCAACAGCATCTACCAAGATCAAATTAAAATAAAAGCCAAGGATGGATGATGGAGGGCACAAGGTGGGATGAAGATGGCGTTTTGTTTGGAGGAGGTGGGGTGGGGGGTCTCCGTGTGGGAGTTTAGCCAATGAGGCGTGGCCTGTCTGTGTTTTTGGGAGGAAGGAAGTCGTGACTGCCGGTTGATTTACGGCGGCTTTGCTTTTAATGAAATTGTTTCAGTGACAGAGCCGGTAAAAGGCCCTTAATGGATTGGCCGGCCTAATGTAATGAAATTACTCCCTCTTTCACTACACACAGGAAAGAAAGAATAAAAGATGACATTGGTAGCAGGAGGGGGAGGAGGAAGAGGAGGAGGAGGAAAATGCAATTAATATTTACAGAAGAGACAAGAAGGGTGGGCACTTCCTCCCCACTCTCTCTTTCTCCCTATGGGCGTCTACCTCTCTCGCCCCCTCTCTCTCCCCCATCTGGCGGGCGAGCGAGGCAGCAGGTGATAGGCTGCCGCCACGTCGGCCGTTTGGCCACTTCTATTCCTCCTCGCCGGCTCTCCTTTTTCCTCTTCTTCTCCTCCTCGGGGTGGCTCACACATCACGGCGCTGAGGTGAGAGCGGCCATCCCCTCTGCTGTGCGTGTGTGTGTGTGTGTGTGTGTGTGTGTGTGTGTGTGTGTGTGTGTGTGTGTGTGTGAGGGCGTGTGTGTGTGGAGGGTCTTCTACTTTGAGCTCACTACTGAGGTATCACCTCCCCTCCTCTTCCTCCTCCTCCTCACACACTCATTCACGCCTTTTTGGGTAGCCCCCCCCCCCCAGCTGAGCGGACTTTGACTCTTCTCTGTGTGTGTGTGTGTGTGTGTGTGTGTGTGTGTGTGTGTGTGTGTGTGTAGGCAACTGGACAGCAACCACATCAGCTGCATTGAAGATGGGGCTTTCCGAGCACTGCGCGATCTGGAGATTCTGTAAGTAGAGAAAAAAAAAATCTTCGTCACCCTCTTCTTCCTTCTTCTCCATCCTTCATCTAACAAGTCTCATCCTTCACCTCGTTTTCATTTTTATCATCTTCCTCACTTTAATAAGTAGAAGTGAATCATCTGGAAAATGTCTGCTCTTTCTTCCAAAATGTGCTTGGAAAGGAGAGCGTCCTTGATCCACATCTCATGCGCACACGCACACACGGACACACACAAAGTCACACACACGCACGCATGCACACACTTGATATTCATGCATGCTATGAATAAAAGGTGCTCATTTGGCACTCAGGGTGCTGTGGATGATGCTTCTTCTTTTTTTTTTTTTTTTTTTTTTAATATTGTTGCTTTTTTATGTTCCTCGCGACGCATTAAGAGAAAGTTGTTTTTTGTGTGTTGCACAAGCATTGGCTCATTTGTCTGCAGGCGTTGTTGGCAGTGTGTTGCCGCGTACGAGGAAAAAGTTTGAGTGCCAGCGTGCTGCTGCTGATAAAACTTGTAAATTAGAAGGAGAGGATGCAGAGGAGGAGAGGACGTCAGGGCGTGAGTGGGAGGGGAAAAATAAAAAAAATAAAAACTCAGATTTGGCCACTCGGAAAACATGTTTGTGTTGTCGTAGTCGGTATGGAGGTGGTCAAGGTCACTCGTGGTGGATAATGCACTTTGGGAATATATTGAAGTTGAAAATAATTGATTCCACTCTTTTGCATTGGCAAAATCAAGTGGTTGCCATTTGCAGATTGAATTTTTCATAAAGTACATGATGAGGGCAAAGCTCAATAGGAAGCAAACCGCTAATAGGAAATAGAAAATATTGGCGTCAAGGATGTATGTGAAAGAGATGAGTTTTGACTGTCCTTTGGATGTAGGGGGGAGCTAAGGTTAGCCTGGGTAGTTAGTCAAAGTTAGACTCAACACGTTTTCGCTGTAAAAAAGCTTGAGCTTACCAACATCAACAACATTTTTCATCTATAAGCAATTTATTTTTAAGGGTAATTAATATATGTTGAGTGTGAAATATTTCAGATTTTAACATGTGATATATTTACTCTTAAAACTGTTAATATAGGCAATTGTTAAAAAAAAAATAGTCTGTGTTTTTTCACTATGAGTTTGCAGCGAGTCTCATTTGAGGACATATTGTTAGAAATACACATGCTAACATGACCTTGTTGCTAAAGTGTAAAATTCTACAGTCTGTTTTTTTGTTTTGTTTTGTTTACTAACCCTTAAGTTTCCACTTGGATAAAAATTGCGTCTTGAAGTCAGCTAATCTGACTGGTGTGTTCAATGCAGCAAAAAAATGGAATTGAGCCGCACTGTGAACGGAGCCTACAGACGAGTCAAGCTAATAGATGCTAAGTGCTAACAGAATGTGATAAGATTATGTCTTGAGGTATAGCATTTCATAGTGTGCAACACATTAGAGAAATTAGTGTGTCCGAGCTGTTCCGCCGATATTTTTCATTGCTAAATTAGGTTGATGCATATTCAAAAAAAAAAAAAATGATGAGAGCGTGATCTTCATTTATTGCAAGAGACACAGGTGAAAATCTGCCATAGACTACAGAGAGATCACTTAAAAATAATAATATTAAAAATATTTTTGTATATAATAGATGAAACCATAAAAATGTACCATACGCTTTACATAAATAAAAACTTTGAAAAACAATGGAAACACTGTTACCTAATTCTTACACATATCAAATAAAGTCAAAAAGTATTTTGGGTTACTGTGCACTTTTGGGGAACCTGTTAAAATTTCAGGAAATAGCACCAAAAAAATAAAAAATAAATGCTAAAAATCACACTAAACTGAATGTGAAATTGATTGATTCGACCCAGAGTTTCCCAGATAAAATAATGCAGTGGTTCTCAAATTTTTCACACAAAGTATGAAAAAAAACAAAAAAAAAAAAAAATAACATTTTTATTTTAAAAAGTAGACATGCAGTTATTATTGTCAGCCATTGTAGTCGTATAGACAGTTTAACATTGCTCTTAAATATGGAAATAAAATCTAAGAAATCTGTACTTGAATAAATGTATTTTACTGTACTTTGAAGTTAAATACAACGGAACTGAACAAACCGGACTTCAACAATACCAGGCTGTGTGCATAGCTATAAGCATCCTTCTATTATGTTAGTGTAATTTTAGGTTTTAAACATTGTAAATTTCATTGTATTTGATTCAGTGATACTTGCACATACCCCTAGAGAGAGCCTCGTACCATTCATTGTATTTGTACCACACATTGTCACATTTCACTTCAAAAACTTTTTTTTTTTTTTTGTCATGGCATTCTGTAATTTCAAACAAAAGCTCAGTTTTGTAGTCATTTTGTGCACTTGTGATGATTGGACTCCACTTGGGGATGCGTCGTTAATCGTCGCCATCCGTCTCTCGTCTCTGTGGCCTTGATGGTGCAGTGTGACACTGCCTAATGTGCCTACATGAATGATTAAAGAGAGTCGAGGCTTCCAGTGGAAACGGTTTGATATTCGGGCGTGCGAGAGCCGGATGAAAACCGAGCCAGGATGTTTTTGAGAAGAAGTCAGAGCGTCCACCTTTTCGGTTGCTGATTCCTGATCTCAGTGGAGAGCGATGATGGTTGATGTGGGACATTAGCAATTCATAAGAGGCCTAGTGGCGGGATTTACGATGCACTGTAAATACACAGCAGAAGGCAGGACGGGACACACACTTTATTCACCCCGGTGTGACGTTTTAATAAAGCCAGGTGCGCGCACACAGGCGTGGCCATCTGCCTTGTCCCAAGTGGTCGAATGTGTGACCACACTGTAGTACAAAATAATGTGAGGTCAGGCATTTGCATTATTCCATTTTAAGACTCCACAGCACAGTATTGCTACCAATAGGTTCATAGGTGCTCGAGACGGAGCTCTGCCTCAAATAGCCAAAAACTGTGTCATTGTCGCCTCCTTTTTAGTTAGTTAATTTTCCTTTGGGCTTTGAATGGAATTCCATGTCAATTCCATTTTCTGTTGCAGCCCTCACCCCAAGGAAAGGAATTTGTAAACCGTTTTTTGTTGACAAAAAAATCCATCCATCCATCCATTCATTCATCCATACCTTACTTGCTCACTTACTTCAAAATAGCAAAAACACATTCAATCACGATATCATTTTATAAGGTAAATAATAAACAAATAATTTTTTTTCACACGTTCTCCTTCAATTATGCTGCTCCTTCTGGTGTTCATTCCTTGACCAGCTCAGGCAGTGTAAGAAACATTAGGATATACTGTACTGGAGACTCGGCTCCTCTCTTGGCTTTTCAGTACGCCAATAATATAGTACGTTTTTCACAGAGGATAAAGAATTTCTGACTGGATGTTGTGATATTTTCTGTCTAAATGTGTTGCTTGCCTATTCGGGTTCAGATCTTTGTTGCTTAATTAATTAAAGTGTGTGCCACTGGAACATTTAGAATTAAGCTAGCGGAGGTTATGTGGTTATTCAAATATACAACGTCATTGTTTTATGTTTAGTTTGACAGTAAACTTCAACCGGGACTGTCAGTTGTGTGTGTGTGTGTGTGTGTGTGTGTGTGTGTGTGTGTGTGTGTGTTTGTTTTTTTTTTTTAAAAGAATATTTCATAATTATATTTTTCAACCGCTTGTTGTGCCGAAAGTCACCTGCCGTCATACAGCAAAGCATTTTTTTTTTAACTCATACAAATGACCGGGCCCATCACTCTGTTTGAAAAATCAAATGTGGCCCTTAATTACAAATGTTTGACACTAAAAAGACCCAACTGCGGGATCACTATTTGGCAAGCAAGACCTCACAGTCATTATGTTTCTAAAGTGTTGCTAAAGTAATTAATAATCAGATTGCAAAGCATGAGTGAGACTGAGGTAAGGCTCTCGTCTTTCTCCTCTCCCATCATCACTGTAAGTCAATGTGACACCTCGCTGGTGTGGAAACAGCTAAGCCCCAAATTGAGTCAGTCAGTCAGACATTTGTCCCATTAATAATGAATGCTGGCCTGCCTCCTCCCTCCCTGTGATCCTCCGCCTCTTCACTCCACGCTTTTGTTTTGTCTTTCTATTCTTTTTGATACCCGTTAATGTCAAATGGCTTGCTTCTTGTTATCTTTTGATCCTTCTTGCGCTCTATTCATTCTACCACTGCCTTTTCTTCTTGAATTTTCATTGACAAATAGACTTTTTTTCCAGCATTCTGTCATCTGATCACGCTGCCACATATATTGCATATCAAATGCAACAA
This sequence comes from Hippocampus comes, assembly GCF_001891065.2. Lineage (NCBI taxonomy): Eukaryota > Metazoa > Chordata > Actinopteri > Syngnathiformes > Syngnathidae > Hippocampus > Hippocampus comes. Next base: position 705,301 of record NW_017805993.1, read on the forward strand.
CAGGCTGCTTTTGTCACACTGTTGACTACCTTTTCCTTCCGTTTGCTCCCTCCTTACTAACACTACCCTTTTTTTCAAAAATGTGTTTAAAAAAGAATATCGAGCGTAACAGCAGCCATTCAGAGGCTAAATAAATCATAAGCTAGCTTTTAGAAGCACGAGCCTTGCTGCTTTCATCAAAGCAGCATGTGAGGAGGAGGAAGAGGAGGAAGAGGCATGCAGGTTTAGGGAGATGGCAAACATGTCTACAGTGTAGTACTGTAAGTCTTTAGGGATAATACACATTACAGAATTGAATGTTGGGTATTTTAGTAAGAGTCACAAGTGGTTTAAACAGCAGGGGGAAAAAATTCTTTGTAGGTTAAAAAAGCTTGCAACTGTACATACTTTTAACCCAGCAGGAGAAAAATGGGCAGTTGATGAAGCGATTTAGTAAGTAATCACCAAGTTACATGAAATCAATTATTTTCATGATATTTATTTGTATTCATTTCTCTTGTATTTTTTAATTGATAAAATACAATCCAAACATGACATACTGCTGCAATATAATTGTATTTAATGGGCACAATTTCAATCCACCAGCAAATATCTTAATTTTTAACAGTTGAATGTGTGTATACAGTATACACAAGGGTCATTCAATAAATAAGGTGATTTTTTTTTTTGGTATAAGGACTTCTAATACTGATAGAAGCTTACTTTTTTCAACATAGTCTTCCAGGAATGTCACACACTTTTCCCATCTGTGCACAAGCTTCCATATTCCTTTAGCGTAAAAATCTTTGGACTGATGTCTCAGCTAGTAGCTCACAACACTTTTGACTTCGTCACTTTCAAACTCTGTGCCAACTACTGTGAACTGCTGAGGCAGGTCAAGAAAGACATCAAGAACAAACGCAGGGATCATCAGTCAGAAGGAGTCAACTTGCAACATGACAACGCGAGGCCTCACACAGCAGCCCAAACGATGCAGACCATCAAGGAGCTGGGGCTGGGAATTGCTCCCTCACCCCCCTTACAGCCCAGACCTTGCCCGTTCAGACTTTCACCTGTTTGGTCCCTTAAAAGCATTCACGAGAGGTGAACCATTTCATCCACCGGTGTGAACCCAATGTACAGGCACTGAGCCGGTGGGCAATGAGTATGCCCACACCTGTTCTACACCTCTCACAACTCCGGAGCGGAAGATATTCCAACCCCTCTTGAAAGAACTGGTAGTCCAGGCTGTGTGTGGAGGCAAGTCCGACTATATCCAATTGGAACTTCCCTGCCTCGCACACCAGCTCGGGCTCCTTCCCTGCAATAGAGGTGACATTCCACGTCCTGAGAGCTGGCTTTGCCACCCAGCTTACTTTGCACCTAACCCCTTTGGGCCCCTCCTATAAGTGGTGAGCCCATGGGAATAAGGACCCACGTTGCCTCTTCGAGTTAAGCCCCATGCGTGTAGGCCCGGCCACCAGGCGCTTGCCAGCGAGCCCCACCTGGATCCAGAATGGGGCCCCTGTGACCTTGGTTTCCGGGCAAGGGAAAACAAGGTACATGCACTTTAGTCATTATAAGGGGTCTTTTCAGCCGTGCTTTGTCTGGTCCCTCATCTAGGACCCGTGTGCCATGGGTGACACTGCCAGGGGTGTAAAGCCCCAGACAACCTTAGCTCCTCGGATCATTGGGATCCACAAACCCCTCCAATAGGGTGACACCTCACAGAGCAGTAATTGTATTTAAATATACGTATTATATTTTTTTCTTTAACCCTGTTAACTGATCCTGTGTTGAGAGGCAATCCCAATTTAACAATTGAAAAAAAAATTTAAACGATCTCAAATTTATCTTGTAAATATATTAGGAAATCAGCATTAACTCTCCTTTGTTGTAATGTGCCTGCTGAAGTAGCAAAATGTTGTTTCTAAATAAAAAAAAACAAACAAAAACAAAAAATTGTGACATTTTATCAGATTAGATCCAATTAACCCTGCATGCAAATGAAATGGCAAACATTGACGGCGGGAGCAGTTTCGCAAGAGCATGAATAAATTTAGCCAGCGTACAATTCAGTTTCGTGCCCAGCGGGACAACATTAAACTTTGACTTGTCTGCAAGATAAAGGCCTGCGTGAAAAAAAACAGTGGCTAATTAAAAAAGAAAAAAAAAAATAATTTATGAGGCAGGTTCGTTAGCAGCCCACGGCGTTAGCATGACTCACATGCACAACTGCATGCTGTTGAGGACGTGGCTTGATTATTTAGGACGTTACCATAAAATATAATGTGCTTTCAAAAGAATTTAGTGAAAATTCATACAACATAAATTAGCCTACTTTACAAATTTTACAATGTGTGTGTGTCCAATCCCAGTTGTAATGTTCAATTATTGTACAGGATTTTGAAAAATGGCCATTAATTAGCCGTTTTTAATGTTTCAAACTCCTCTGAATCATTGTCATTATCATCACTGATCAAAATAATTACAATGACCTTTTTGCCAAAGCTTCATCCATGATGCCCCTTAAAACAGATTATAATTCCATATATGTTTTTTCAGGGGGCATGGGGGTTTCCACAAATTTTTTTATACTTTTTAAACGGGGAAAAAAGTGACTCTTCTGCTTGCCAAATAGTGAGCACAGCACCAATTCATAATAAGGGGCTCAGTAGCCTGAGTGAAATCCCATTTGCCAAATCATGAGCCCATCTTTAGCTCTTTTGCTAGTTCATAAACTGTAGTAATTTATGAAATTATGAAATAATTGTCGTACATGTTATAGTCGGAACTAGAATGCTCATACTGTTAAGTGCAACAGTAGTTTGCCACATTGTGAGCCGACACTGTTTATGACCAGTTTATACCCTCATTATTCATTCCTCAGGTTGAATTTTTTTTCTAGTCTGTTTCTGTTTCAATCAACAAAACACTTAATTTTAAACAGTCGCCTCACAATCAATTCTTGCTGGCGAATTGAGATGCGTTTAGTGGCTTTGACCCCAGCGACGGTTTTCCCGGGTGTTCATATCCGCACCGAGTCTCTTTCGTGATGAAGATCGAATCAGATGCTGCCACAGTGAAAAATTAAAAGAGGAAATTTGCATGTGGCGTTGACTTTTGGTCCACCGCCCGATGATTAAATGCCACCAATTTGTGGGCGGCCAAGTCAGTTTGGGGAATTAATCGTCAGATTGTTACCATCCGTATCAGCAAAACCTGCCCGGGACGAAGAAATGTTTTGGTTTAAAATAAGTAAAAATTACAAGATGCTAGTTGCTAACTAAATCAACAGTGCATATTGTCTCGAAACACAAATACAGTAGTACCTCGAGATACTAGTTAAATTTGATCCATGACCATGCTTGTAACTCAAAGCCTGCTTATCTCAAATTGTCTTCGCCCATTCAAATTAATGAAAATGCCATTAATCTGTTCCAGAAAAAAGAACGTTTTCATTTCATTTTTTTGTTTAACAAAATAGCACTCTATTATGTACAATAATATATAATACAAACAAAGAGAGACACAAACAAAAAGTGGTTCACAAAATTCAGTCACTAAGCTGCAGCAGTATTTGTCTTTACTTTTTATTTATTTGGAGTGGATAATACTGTGTTCAAATATCGATTGCTTAAAGCATTACCGCACTGGCACACAGATACTATTTGTTATCCCCTCTATGGTATTTTGCACACCCACACACACACACACACACACACACAGTTAGTGCACTAAGCTAAACTGACTTTGTTAAGGAAAAGCTATGTGATTATTTTAAATAATCAAAGTGTAGTTCTCTGTTTTATGTTGTGCAACTGTTGGTGCCTTTTTTTTTTTTTTTTGCTAGCTCGCTTCAAGTCAAAGCAAAAAACTATTATAATATGGCAGTATCACTGTTGAATCTAAATCCAAAAATGTTAATTGATTCCCAAACCCAGCTGCAGTAGAGTAAATAAACATCCCTGACTTCTACTTGTGGTGTAGTCATGACACTAAACACAATTTTTGGCGCCTTGTGTTAGTTGGACTTTTTTGTAGTCGCGTCAGTGCACGCAGATGGAAGTGTTTGATGCGGGACTGTTTGTCTTTCCATTTGTTGCCGTCATTTCACGCTTCATCACGTCCAGTCGAGCACGCCAACATGGTGGAACAAGCGTTTACACGCACGCCATGATGGAGAATTTCCCGTATTGTGTTCACGCTTAAACGCAAAACACTTCGAGGGTCCCAGACGATATCCTGCATGATTTGTGACATGATTTACCATGCTAGGATTTAGGGCTGAACAATTAATTGCATTCAAATCAACATCACAATGTGGGAAAATGCCATTTAATTTCAAACAACAACCTGTTTCATTTCGATGAGTCAATATGCTTATGTTTGTGTATATATTTTCCTGTTCAGCTCTTGAGGACTCGCCTATTCGTGGATTTGTTTTTCAATATTTTTTTCAAAACACTTTTTCATATTTTACATCTTTTAAGGGTGTATTCAATAATTTTTGAGGGGTTAAAAAAACCACACAAGGGCCAAGCAATCGTTGCTAATCTCCGCCAATCGATCTCGCGACCATCACGCTAACAGACATTAGCTGCCCACTAACGTGCGATTTGTGATTCTGCGGCGTGCGCATGTCTTATCTTGGGTTAATCCAGTTAGTGCGCCCCGTAAGTGACGGCTCCCCATGTGATGATGAATGGTAATTTTGATTTAACATAACCAGACTAACGAGCGCGCAAATGAGTCCGACGCGAGGCCGGACAGCTCGCACTCGGTGGGCCGGCATGGTGCATGCCAATGAGGCCCCTGGCACACATGAGACGTGTAGTGTTTTAATACATGCGCGCACACACTCAAATAGAGACAATGTGTGTGTGCGCCTTTGTGTGTGTGGGTGTGTGTGTGGGTGTGGTTAATGAGTGGTGGAGAGCGCCTCGTCGTCCTAATATGAAACTGATTAATTAATCATTATTCAAATGTGCTAAGCAGTTGGATTAGATGGCTTTTTCCCTTCATTGATCTTCTTTTTCCATTTTTTTTCTCTCTTGCCAATGACAACAACGATTAATGAGAGCCGATGATAATCTCCCCCCCTAATAAATAGTCTGTCATTTTTCAGAAATGTCTTTAATTTGCGTGTAAATGTTCTCAGATGAAAGCAGGTGGTATCATGAGTGACCATTTGTCAGTAAGAAGGGATCAGAAATGAAGAATAATGGGAACATGTAACTTTTTTTTTTTTAATGCTCCCACCGTTTATCAAATATGTAAATCGTCACACTGGTTTGATAATGATAATTTTGTGAATACATGGTTCCTAACTAAGCTTGTAGAATTTGTAGGGAAGAACAGTATGGGAGTGTACTGGAGCCACAATGAAAATCAATCAAAATATGACAGGAACAGGATCAAAAGGAATCAGTCAAAGAGCATCTTTATTCTAACTGATTAAAGTCGGAAGAGTTCGAGAAAAAAAGCAGTATGGATTAATGTTTTCAAGAGTAACTTCTAAATGCAGAAAAAAACGACATCTCATTGTAAAAATTAGGAGGTGGAAAAAATTATTTTTCATTTTGGGTGAATAAATTCAAAATAATTACGATTGGAAAGTCATAATTTTATGAGAAAAAAGTAGTCTTTTTTTAAGATCAAAATAACGATATTAGTCATTTTTGATTGTAGCAATGAATATAGTATTATAATTTTTAAAAAGTAAAGTGGTAGTTTTTCCAGAAAATAAGAATTGAATTGTGAGTTTAGAATTGGGAAGTAGCAATTAATCAACAATGAAAAACAAAAAATATGAAACATTTTCTGACTATAGTCCAAATTTTACAAGGGTAAAATTATATGAGCTCAGAAGAAAATGTACAAAAATAATACAAAAATAATGTCTATATTCAAGATTAAAATAAACAACAGCAGAAAATGTGTTTTATTCGAAATTTCAAGCTTTCTTAAAAAAAATCATGATTATTATATATATTATAATGTACATACACATATGGTTTTGTAAAAGTCATAATGGACAAATAATTATGAGAATGAATTATTTGTCATTCAAAAATAAAAACATTAACTTGAGTCATGAAATTGCAGTTTTAAAAGGATAAAACAGGACATTTTGAAATGCATATACTGGTTGGAAATAATGTTTTTTGTCAAAAGAAATTATTGGTATTTAATTGCCATACCATTACTTCTTTCACATAATTTTCCCAAATTATTTTTGAACTTTACATATTGTTAATATCTTTCCAGTGTGGCTTAACGATCCTTAACAGACCACTTTATACGACATGTACCTTGTATTTATTCGTGTAGCTCCAACGGCTCCTGTTCTGATGCCAAAATCACAACCCATGTGACAGCAAGGGCTCTTGGGGTAATTTTAACCTAAACGGGGCCAGCTCGAGGCATCTGACAAGATTTTTTTTTTCACCTCCTCCCCAAACTTCAACTGATGACGGAGTTTGATAGGAACCAGCAACGTGACACGTTGATGGATGGAGGAAGTCTTGACATGACACTTGGCCAAACTAGCACAAGCACACACGCATTTGGGAACCCTCTCTCAAAGACTCAGCCGAGCCTAAAAAGGAAAGAGCCGCGGCTGCATAATTTATGATCACTTTCCTCCACAAGCACCAGAGAGATGATGTACAACTGCGTGTGTGTGTGCGCTTAGCAGAGTAGCTTTAGCCAAGCAGCAACTGTCATATTTCATAAAGCAGAGAGTTGCACAGCGCAACGTGCAAGGTGACTTTCAGTCCAGTTTGTCACCCAAACGCACACGCTTGCATACACACATGCTTCTATTTTATGCCCTATTAATTCACAATCATTATCAAGACCATCCTCTGTTTTTCAGCTTTTTGCTCACATTTAGACCACACAAATTTTCACATTTTATTTCACAGAGCCTCCAAAAATGAGTGGCGTTGGTCATTTGCCTTGCGCAGCTTTTGAAGGGTTTATGGCACGGGTGTCAAACTCATTTTTGTCGTGGGCCACATTGTAGTTACGATTTCCCTTGGAGGACCGTTATGAATTTTGGGAAACCATATAAATGTTTAATCACCTCCACATATTACATACACAGCGCACAACAAATTGATGGATAGCCACTACTTTTAAAATCAGAAGTCAAGAAAAATGACTGTTATTGTGGATTACATATGACAATTGGAAATTTTGGTTCAGACTTTAGCAAGCATCATGGAACTTGACATGCTTGATTTGCTTTTGCGGGCCACATAAAATGATGTCGTGGGCCAGATCTGGCCCCGGGCCTTGACGTTGACACGTGGTTTATGGTATGAGGAGCATTGCTGGAGCTTTTCTGCTCATCACGGTCATAGCTGTATGCACTTAAGGTGAAATAAAAAAACGTATGTAAACGTGTACTTGACAAATGAAATTTAATGGCATTTAATGTATGATATTTACAAAGAAAAAAATGGAAATGGCAATAGATAATGCTGTCCTCCTTTTAGTCACTGCCTGGTCATTATATTTTAATATCATGCAGGGAAAGAAAAATAATTTTAATGCGTGTGTGTGTGCGTGTGTGTGTGCGCGCGCGTGTTTGTGTGTGTGTGTGTGTGTGTGTGTGTGTGTGTGTGTGTGTGTGTGTGTGTGTGTGTGTGTGCGCGTGTGTGTGTAGAAAGTAGAGAGAGAGAGAGAGAGAGAGAGAGAGAGAGAGAGAGAGAGAGAGATTCATCCACCCGTCCATCCGTCCAGTCTGTAATCTTGACACTAACATGCAATATTTATTGACAAAAAAATGAATGTAGAGAATGTTTTTAATATTCCCTCCAGTAAGATCTTATGCTTGAATTTCATAGAATATGTTGGTGACTGCTTTGATACATTTTCCTTGCATTAGCTACTTATTTTTTACTACAGGTTCTATCTCTATGACATCTATGTTCATCTCACATGACCTGTGAAGTCATCCGCAAGTCGGTAGAATGACGGTCGGAACAGATATCGACTAAAATGATCTATCCGTCGAGTAATGGTACTAAAATGGGCCATTAGAATGAAGAGCTGGGATGCGAATGTGCTGATGAGCATTACGCTTTAATGACGTTAAAGCAGGGAAATCATCACATATGCGCGCACAAACGCACAACGGCTCCCGAAAGTTGTTGTGGCCTCCGCGCGCACAGCTGCTCATGCAGTCCAAGTGCCACTTTTAGTGACTGATGAATGTCTGTGGCATGGCACAGGAGGAGGCAAATTCAATTAAATATTAAAGAAGTACGATTACAGTAAACCATTTTTTTTCTTCTATGGAGCCGATCTTAAGCTATCCATTTGAATATTTATGTGCTACAAAGGCTACAGCCATACCAAATTGAATCGTAATCCCTCTGAATCGAACCGTATTGAACGGAACACTTAAAAATGTACCGTTGTTGAATCGTATTGTACCCCATACATTGAGATGTGTCTCAAGTCATCTTTCATTGGAGTGAGGCACGCCCCTTAATATATACACATCACTTGCTTGTGGGGCCACCTTCCATGTACCATGTACTTCCTAACCACATGTATGACCAAAAATGGCAATTTGATTGTGGACAAAATCCGTGCGTACGTGCAAAATATATGCTCTTAATAAATGTCCTTTTTGAAAATGTGTTTTTTTTAATTAATATCTGCTACAAAAGATCCAGCCTTCAACAACAAAGGGTTTGAACAAACCTCCCAAAATTAACCACTTACTGTACCGTGATATTTAATTTTAATGTTTTTTTCTCATGCAAAGCTCATGGAAAAAAAATTCTAATTCAAGGATGGCTCAAAACTACTGAACAGCAAATCAACATAAAGTGCATCAACTAATTTTGTGCATCTATTCACAAAAATGAACTTTCTCGAAATTGTAATATTAATCAAAATTGTCCCGCATGTCATTACAAATCTGCAATTATATTATTATTAAGCCTACTCATGTTGTAGTCAAGGGCAGTATTACACTCAGTTCAAGCGTAACGACACCTTTGCCATCTAGTGGTGAATTCTGACATTACAACTTAAAACTATACAATGGAACCCTAATATCGAAGGATAAGTCAGCTTGTGAATGGTGAAAATCTGCAAATACCGATGCCTGATGAAATGCGCTGAATCTTTGTAAACACTTATATTTTCCACAAAAAGCATTTGCCTCTCTCCCCACTGCCCCCCTCCCCAAAAATGTTTTTAAAAAATGTTGGAAACAAAATCCATGAATAAGTGTATCGACGGGTGCCAAGACATGAGCAAGCGGGGTCTGCTGCAGTAAAAGTAAACATGCTTATAATTCATATCCCGCCCAAGTTTTTTTTTTTTTTCTGTAAAAAATAATAATAATAATCAAGGGGCCACCCATAATGTGCGGCCCGTGGGCTGCCAGTTTTAGCCCATCCCCAACCCTGTTGAGGCTATAGAAAACGGATGCCTGGTTTGCCATTAAGTGACGCTGCTTTGGCGACAGCGAGATTGATATCCGCTATTAAAAACAATTGGTCCATAAATGCAGTCGAAATGATCGTCAGTCAGGCAGATGCTTGATGCTCGTCATGCCCAAACAATGACTGGCGGACGTGCAAACAAACAAGCAGTCATGTGTTGGACCACAAAATGGGCAAGTATATCCAGTGATGAGTTGACCATTTTGTGGTTGCACGGTGCAGCTGACGTGCTTTCGGCGTGGCATGGCACAGGAGGAGGCAAATTCAATTAAATATTAAAGAAGTACGATTACAGTAAACCATTTTTTTTCTTCTATGGAGCCGATCTTAAGCTATCCATTTGAATATTTATGTGCTACAAAGGCTACAGCCATACCAAATTGAATCGTAATCCCTCTGAATCGAACCGTATTGAACGGAACACTTAAAAATGTACCGTTGTTGAATCGTATTGTACCCCTTACATTGAGATGTGTCTCAAATCATCTTTCATTGGAGTGAGGCACGCCCCTTAATATATACACATCACTTGCTTGTGGGGCCACCTTCCATGTACCATGTACTTCCTAACCACATGTATGACCAAAAATGGCAATTTGATTGTGGACAAAATCCGTGCGTACGTGCAAAATATATGCTCTTAATAAATGTCCTTTTTGAAAATGTGTTTTTTTTAATTAATATCTGCTACAAAAGATCCAGCCTTCAACAACAAAGGGTTTGAACAAACCTCCCAAAATTAACCACTTACTGTACCGTGATATTTAATTTTAATGTTTTTTTCTCATGCAAAGCTCATGGAAAAAAAATTCTAATTCAAGGATGGCTCAAAACTACTGAACAGCAAATCAACATAAAGTGCATCAACTAATTTTGTGCATCTATTCACAAAAATGAACTTTCTCGAAATTGTAATATTAATCAAAATTGTCCCGCATGTCATTACAAATCTGCAATTATATTATTATTAAGCCTACTCATGTTGTAGTCAAGGGCAGTATTACACTCAGTTCAAGCGTAACGACACCTTTGCCATCTAGTGGTGAATTCTGACATTACAACTTAAAACTATACAATGGAACCATAATATCGAAGGATAAGTCAGCTTGTGAATGGTGAAAATCTGCAAATACCGATGCCTGATGAAATGCGCTGAATCTTTGTAAACACTTATATTTTCCACAAAAAGCATTTGCCTCTTTCCCCACTGCCCCCCTCCCCAAAAATGTTTTTAAAAAATGTTGGAAACAAAATCCATGAATAAGTGTATCGACGGGTGCCAAGACATGAGCAAGCGGGGTCTGCTGCAGTAAAAGTAAACATGCTTATAATTCATATCCCGCCCAAGTTTTTTTTTTTTCTGTAAAAAATAATAATAATAATCAAGGGGCCACCCATAATGTGCGGCCCGTGGGCTGCCAGTTTTAGCCCATCCCCAACCCTGTTGAGGCTATAGAAAACGGATGCCTGGTTTGCCATTAAGTGACGCTGCTTTGGCGACAGCGAGATTGATATCCGCTATTAAAAACAATTGGTCCATAAATGCAGTCGAAATGATCGTCAGTCAGGCAGATGCTTGATGCTCGTCATGCCCAAACAATGACTGGCGGACGTGCAAACAAACAAGCAGTCATGTGTTGGACCACAAAATGGGCAAGTATATCCAGTGATGAGTTGACCATTTTGTGGTTGCACGGTGCAGCTGACGTGCTTTCGGCTTTTTTGTCCGTATTTACAGATTGCAAGCCAGCCTCCATTTGACCCTTCATGTCACTTCTATTGATGGCGATGTGCTCGAGTGTATCACTGTAACAATGCGGGTCAGAGCAGTGCAGATTTCTGCTGTTGACTCATTTTGGTTTGGCTGACCCCCGTTTTTTTTTTTTTTTTTTTGCCAGTCAGCGGGTTCGAGGTCAGTGTCGAGGTTAAGGCTTTGGGGATTTGGGGTGTGCAAAGAGTTGAGTGTCACCTCAAGTCAATGTACTGCAACTTTGGCGCTGTTTTCCTTCAACTGGCGGACTCAGTTAAAATGGAGGAAATCGTGGCTTCTGGCTTCTTCCAGAAAAGAAAAAGACATCAGGAAGAAGCCGACTAGAACAGCTGAACTTTATTTGGAGTCAATCAGAGCCATTTTAAGTTATGGCACGTGTGCTGACTCCCTATTTAACGCAGCTACATCCCCTCTTATAAGACATCGTGCACATCAGCTTTCAACCTTCCTTCCTTCCTTCCTTGTTTCTCTCCTTCTTTTTCTTCCTAAAATACATCATTTCTGGCATCTCTGCCATCATAATTTATTTTCTGCCTTCCCTCTGTCCTTACCTCACAACCTTCCTTATCACCTCAATTCATCCTTTGATACCTTACTTCCCTTCCTTTGTGATTTTGTTTTTTCGCCGCACCATTCCTTTGCCTTTTCTTGAGTCTTCATTCCATGCTGCCCTCACTTCCTTTTTTCCTTCCAAACTGCCTATCATTGTCCTCTCGCTTTGTAATGACTTCCTTTTTTTTCTCCCCTTTGTTCCTCCTCTTGATTACTTCTTTCCTTTGAACCTCAATTCATCCTTCAATACCTCCTTGCCTCTCTGTGGCATCTTTGTAACTGATAGTCTCAAATTAACTTTTATAACCCACGTTAGGTAATTTTATTTATTTTTTATGAAGTAGGTTTAAGGGCGTACTTTAAAAGATCCTTTGCTACCTTCGGTTCCTCAAGCTTCCTTCTTCCCTTTCACCTTCCTTGATTTGTCCTTCCTCCTGCTTACCTCCTTTCCTTCTCTACTCCCTCAAATCCTACTTCACGATCTTCTGTTTTCACTTGTTCCTTCAGCTTTGTTCTTCCCTTCCGTACTGCCTTAAATTATCCTTCGAAAAACCTTCAGTTTCTCAAAATCTCCTTTACTCACTTTATGCCTTCCTCCCTTTTATCATTCTTCCTTCTCACCTCTTTTTCTTCCATACAGCCTCAATTCATACTTCCCAACCTTCAATTTTCCTCTGTTTCTTTCATTCTTTCTTTCCAGTCTTCTTCCTCGCTTTTGTCCTTGTTCCTTCTTACCTCCTTTCCTTCCATGTTCACTCAATTCATACGTTCCCATTTGCAGTTCCTCATTTCTTTATTCCCTTTTGCTACTGTCCTTCTTTAAAACATTCTTGCTTCTCTCCCACCCCACGCTGCCTTCATTCTCTCCATCCTTCCTTGCTTGGCTTTCTCCTCTTCCCATAATCCATTTTATATATCTGCACTGTCATTCTTCTGCCTTCCTTCTATTCCCTCCCTCCCTCCATCCTTGTGCCAAACCACACAGAACTGCGAAATGACCACCATCTAGCATCTCCCCGTGTCCTCCGTGTCAACTAATAGGAAGGAAATCTCCGTGTGGTTTTCAGCCCCAACATTTGTCCGTCGGCTGCGCACTCAAACTTATCATTTGCGCACCACGTCAAATAGGCACATACTCAGAATTGAGTCCTTCTTCCCAGAACATTTCGTTTGCGGATGACAGTTGCTTCTGTCGTCCTTGTGGCAGTCGAACCACTGTTTTTTTCCCTGCAATATTTTCAAAAGTGATAACCATCTCAAAAGTGAATTCTGCACGTATACGGTTTTAGCGAGTTTCCAAACAGCGTAAAAGTCAACTCTGCGCTCGTCTGATGTGAACTTAAAAGTGCGACAAAGCTATAGATGTGGCCGTAAATAACTCGACCGCTAATGATCTCGGGCCCTGCGGTGCTTTTTAGCCTTCAAACACTCACAGCTTTCCCAGGGTGGTTTTCAATGGCAACCTTGTGGAAGTCCATTGCAGGACAGTGTGCGTGACCATCACTTAACTGTATTAAACCGGCACACACATGATATCCGGATGCATCTCCATTATAATATATGTTTACCGAAAAGGCGTTGATTAAAAAAAGAATCATATATATATGCCGCTTGGTATTTTTTATCTTCTTGCATTATACAACGTATTTTAATGTGATTATTAGGTGTACTGTAATATAATTCAATCAAGTGCTTAAAACTTGCCCAAATGTGACTTTGAAAGGTGTGTGAACCCTCCAATCTGTACCGATCAGCAGCTGTATTGACCGACTCAGCAAGAAAAGAGGTCACAAATGTTGTTGTTTTTTTTTTTTTTCTTTTTTTTGTAAAGCACAAAAGGCAAACATTAATATTTATATTGAGTGAGATGCATTCCCACCGTCCATTCGAAGGGGTCATCACGTCATTCATTCACTTTTGGAAAGGAGAGTCTGACCAAACATGAGCAGACCGTGAAGGGGGAGGGGCTAAACCAATGCGTGAGCAGTCAAGTGGATGTGTGCGTGTGCGTCGCCCCCTCCCTGTCATCCCCCCTCATCTTGACGTGTCTAATGAGGCCCAGGCCAAGATGCTGAGAGCTCTTCATCAAACTCAAAAAGCCCTTGAAGCTCTTTAGATAGGTGGAGCCTTTTTTAGCGCTTGTGTGGGAAAACCCCGACAGACAGCAATTCCTGCTGGCTTTCGGCTCAGGGTAACTGCAGACTCTGAGTTATTTTATGATATCTTATAAATACATCAAATGTTTTTATTTTTTATTTTTCACTTGTAGAGCACCGACAAACGGATGTCTGAATTCTGAACTTTACGACCTCGGCCAGCTTGTCGTGAATATCTAAATCAGTAGGCTTCCGTCATTTTCCAGTGCACAACAAATCTTTTGGGCTATGCTGCGTTTAATGTCGTCACTACAGCACTACATTACAAACGATATGCTGCACGAGTAGGGCAAGACCAATATTGATTATTTGAGGTTGATGCCGATTTCAATATTTGGCAGCATAAACTTCTGATAACCGATTTATCGGCCGAGTAATTTACAACAAGAGATGAAGCCCATTTTCTTGAGGGCAGAAGGGGAATTTGAAAACATCATGACGTTTGTATAATGTTTGAACATATACACTACAGTTTTATTTTTTGTTTTTTAATCATGTGTGTGGTTTACTACGCCTTCTTCCATGATAACATACAGAACATCTGATTCAACTGTTCACTCCATCCCACTCTGCTGCGCTCTTCGGTATTACCTTACTCAATGCCAGTCATTTCACGACTGATCTAATATACAGCAAAACCACTTAAACACTTCTTGCAGAAACTATATAAAGCGCATATTACATGGTTATACTACGGGAACATCTGCTCACAGATGAGAACTAATTCTGAAGATCGGAAGTGACAATGACTGTATCGAACGCAAAGTCAATGTTGGTCATCAGTGCGATCATAAAGTCGCGTTGTTGTATTTGGCCCCTAATTCAGGCGCTCGCCGTGCGTATCGACCTGCGTCTGACGAGCCTTATTGAGCGTGATAGGTACTAATAGGAAATTCACTTTATTATACAAGCACACTCGTTTTATTACACACACACACACACACACACACACACACACACACAAATGCTCATTGGCAGACTTTGTGGAGCCTGAAAATTAAATGAATTTAAATGTCGATTGCGCACAAAGAAACATCACAGATAAATGTTGCAACTTGAAAAAGTCTATCTTTTGTTTTTAATGAATGGGAGCCAAACAAACAAACAAAAAGATGTAAATGTATTCTGACATAAGGGTGATGTCAGTGTTTGGCGGGAGGTGTGGGGAGTTGACGCACGGGGCTGGCAGTGCACTATTTCTGCGGGATTGCGTTGGTGAATGCCTGTTTCCGGATATGAGCCAGACTGTGTGTGACAGACTGCAGTAACTGACCAGAGGTTTTCTTTTGCCATTGCTGCCCGAGTGCATTTTAAATAGTGCGTCACAAAGTGTGTGCCTTTCGGTGTGGAAACGGCAAGCTTGACATGCAAGGCTTGTCTGGATTATACTGCCACCAGGTGGCCAAAATGTGTGCACCAGAAGGAGTGGCACAATGTTCACTGAAGTAAAACAAAAAGTGTCCAAAATTATTTGACATTGTTTTCAATTTTGTCATTATTGTACGTTTCTTTTTTAAATTGATTGCAATAATAGTGTTATGTTTTCTTTAAAAAAAAAAAAAAACACATTTTATTGGGGGTTTTTTTCTAGTTTTGACAGCACCATTAATATCACAATTGAAAGATGATGTTAATTACGAGCATGGTCACGGAACAAATTAGTCTCTCAAGGCACTACTGTAGAGGCAAAATGCATCTTTTCAAAACAAGAATTTGTCACCATTGATATGAACAACGAACATTTTCCAATATGAGCTCCAGTTCAATTTTTGCACATCAACTGTGTTGTATCTGTGATATTGGTGAATGGATCTAATCCTTTTGCACACCCCAGAAGAAGTCAACCACACATGACAAAAATGTGTTGTTTTAATCTGTGGAGGTAAAAAAAAAGAGAAATGGTCCCCTTTTGTCCAGCCTTAGCTCTGTGCATCTGTGTACATTTCTGGATTCCAAGGCTCATTATAGCTTTGATACAACCCAAGCAAAGCATAAAAACTGGAATTTATTATTTCCCAAATGCATGACAGCATTGTGTGCTGTTCTCATTAATTCATAGCTAAAACGGGTCCATTGTGTGGAAGTGAGTGAAGTTGATGAATTGCAAGATCAAATGGGGTGCATTGCTTGGCTGCAAACAGCAGGGGCGCCGTTGTTCGCCCTCAATGAGAACGCTGTACAACGGAAGGAGGAACATGTACCATAATATTTGCATTCAGATTTTTTTTTCAAGTAATTAATTAGCAATTTTTACTGTAGTCGATGAAAAAATTCAAAGAGATTCAAAGGGGAATCCCAAGGAATGTCCAAGTCAACTTTCTGTCAATTAAATCAAAATCGAATGTGCTTGTGGAAAACGTTTTTTTTTCTGTAGATCCTCGGTCATCCAGGTCATGTTAATCTGTAGCTGGACTTTTCCTTGTTTGAATTTATTGTGTGGTTCTCGAAACTGTTGAAATAGGACCCGGGCAATTGTGCTGTTAGGCTAATAATATGTTTTAATGATATCTGATCTAAGATGCATGCGATATTTTAAGGGGCCTATCGGTGTCGAGTTTGCAAGAGCTAAACACACTGGCTCGTACCCTGGAATTTTGCGGACAAACTGCAACCTGACACAAACATTCAAATGTAAGTGTTTTCTTTTTTTTCAACAAAGCCAGTGCTTCAAAATGTGCTCATGTACACCAAATATGAACCCGCCTCAGCGGAATCAACAGAAATAATTCAACAGTAATTTCATTCCCACCAAAAAATCTTTTGTGTATTTTCCGCCAACCGCCCGTACAACTCGCACTTAATGCTTTTTGCGACAACATAAACAATGCGTGAGCCAGTCTGAATGTGAGGCATTTCAAGCGCCGGCCGACGTGAAACTTGATATATACATGATCTTTGCTGTTTATTTTGACTAATTCAGACCAGTCACAACTGTATTAAGGCAAAGATGTTTAAGTGTCGTGTTGGCGGGAGAAACTGAACGGGAGGAAACTTGACAGGGAAATTGTAGTAAGGGGGAATGATTGTTATTCTGCAATTAAATTATATAGACTGCTTGGAATCACCCCCTGACAGGGCCGACCAGTGTGTACGTGTGTGTATTTGGAAGTGACCGAGTGTGAAACTCGATCCCTCCACCAAGGCCACAGAGGCTACGCCAGCCGGGAGAATGTGGAAAGCAAGTCGGAAGGACGGGGAAATTAAAGAGAACGAGAAGTTGTAAGATCAACAGTGTGGAGCGCACAGTGTATTTTGGGGATGAGTGGGTGATAGCGTAAACACGGAAACTCCTGCGTAATGAGTCCATTTGGACCACTTGTGACAACATTAGCTTCAAACAAACCATAGCAAGCTCACACTGTGGGGTGTTTGTGTGTTTGCCTGCTACCTTTTTGGCTGTCATTTGAAATGAATGCATTGATTGTGGCAATTGGATCATTTTTAACCTTGACCTTGTGTCAATAACTGTCATGTCATACCTTTTTTTTTTTTTTTTAAACAGTGCATCAATGTCTTTAAAATAGCTTTAGCCACAGTGAAGTATGCATCTATTTTTATTTGATGATAGCTAGCCGGACATATTGACTGAGAGAGAGTGATAAAGAAATTGTATTTTGAAATTAACAAGCAGTGCATGTTTAAGATAGTGACTGTTATCACATATTTATTACACAACGTCTAACTTATAACATATTTATTAACTTATGAGCCTGTAAACCACAATAATTAATCAACTAACATGTTATACTAATGACCACATAACACATTTGTTATGCAACTACAATGTTGTTACAGAGATTCAATCTGCCAAATGTAATGCTTCAGCTCCACAAAAATAATTGAATCACGTTACACTATGACCATTGAATTTTCAACTTAATTACACTATTACAAAGACATATCATATTCATTACTCTCTCTCTCTCTCTCGCTCTCACACACACACACACACCAGTTGCTTATGTTGTTGCGATATCCAATTATCCAGTATTTTTGTCCACTTTGTGTTGCTGCAGTATAATTTTCCTGAGCAGGTACACATGATGTGTTTTTCGGGTGCATTTGGCCATCCCGTGAGTGTTGTGTTGTAAAAAGGCCGTCTTATGAGCTTTCACTGCCTTGGAAGGGAAAAAAAAGCCTTTTGGTCCCCACTGAGTTGCTTTGATGGAGCAGCTTTATGTCTTTGCACTACTTCCTCGTCTTTTTCGTGTTGTCTCACTTTCTATTCAGGCATGAAAACTCATCAAAATGAGAAGCGTTTGTGAAGCCGCAAGTGTGCGTTTGACGGTATCGACAGTCAGCTTCGCATCTATAGCGACACGCTAGGGTTACACGAGCATATAAGAACAAATAACATAAAAACGAATGAAATATACGTAATGATTTGCAGAGAATTGCACATATATTTATCTACTTTATGTTTTGCTTCAAGTCAGCCACTTTAGTGCTCAAATGAAAATGGGATACTCCAACTAAGAGGATCAAATGAATAGTGGTCATATACAGGAAGAAAAATTGCTGGAAAATAAGTCCATGCATGCCAATTTTTTACAATGCAATAACATCTAGAGTGGAAAAAATGACAAGTGGCCAGGACAATAAAATAATTTTCACTCATGGAGGCAGCTCTTCTTCAACATATGACAAAACCATGGCAAACACATGGAATTCGACCAATGCAAGTCACTACATCTCAATACAAATATTTTTTTCATCAACATCTGATTCTGATCTCAGTTACGAGAATAAGGTTATAAATGTTCCAGAAAATAAGTAGCTTGTTTTATAGCTAAAACAGTCTTCAAGCTGATTCAAGAAAGGAAGAAAAGCATATTTTCAAGAAAATCCTCAAAATGTACATTTTCAAATTTAAAAATTCCCATTGTAATAATTTTACAGAAAATAAATGGTGTATCTTTTGAGATAATTCTCATAGTTCTGGATAATAAAGGAAATTGAAAAGTAGTTGCATCTCTTTTTTCAGAAAAAAAAATAGATTTGAAAGTTGAGATATGATGAGAAAAATTTTGCATTTTCCAATTTTTTTCAGGAGTAAATTTAGATTCCAATGTCTGTATTTTAATTTTCGGGTGGCCCTAATACTTTGTGTTCCGTTTGATTGAGGCTGTTCATTGCATTTTCGAGCCTGATTTGAGCCCTCAAAGTACTTCCAGGCAACATGTTGTGATCGTTGAAAGACATAACAATATAATGCAAGCATAATCTCCGCTCGTCAAAATGTCAAAATTTTATGAGCGAGTCAACACTGTTGAAAGAGCCGCTTGGAGCAACAAGCAGTGGCACGGCGAGGATTATTTGAATGTTTTGTCTCCGTTGGGGTTAGCGTAGATTGCAATGACATTTATTGTGATGTGCATCTGTGCACGCTTCCTGGAACTCCGCTAATGAATCTGTTTTTCCTCTCTCGCTCTCCCTTTTTTTTTCTGTGTGCAGCACTCTCAACAACAACAACATTACCCTCATCCCGCTGTCCAGCTTCAACCACATGCCCAAGTTGCGGACGCTGTAAGTAGAGTGCGCGCGCACACGCACACGCACACACACACACACACACCCACACACACACACACACACACACACACACACACATACACACACACACGTAAAGGTGCATTATGGAAACCTTCGTGATGATGTACATACAAACATCTTTAGCCCCTAATTTGAGTTCAGCCATGAAATTTTGGGCTTTGTAACAGAACTCGCTCTTAAAATGGGCCAAAAACGGGCTGCCTTTTATCCACTTTATAAGGTGATGACATGTTTTTCCACTCATAGTCATTCAATGTCATTCAAAAGAAAACTAACAGTCATATGGGCGCTAACCGTAATATTGATTTGTTGATCAAATTTTATTGTTGTACGAACAGTATCATAAGTCATGGGCTAATAGCGTCATTTTTTTACATTTTGGGGATTACAAGAAAAAAACACAACAAATTCAACAAAAAAGAGGCTAAAGCCATCTTCGATTTGACCCTACTATGACCCTGTTGACTGAAAATCTAGACAGACAACAAGAAGAAACATCATTTTCTCAAGTTTATTGGTATTTTCATTGATTTTGTGACAGGCAACAATTTTAAGTTTCATTGACCATATGCTAGGCTTGTCGTGGTGCCTTCGTATAGCTTAGAAATTGATTTGTTCCCCTGCGGAAAGACCCCCCTACCCCACCCCGGCCTAACATACAGTGTATCAAAACCCACGCAACACCGTACAGACTCACCAAATCCATTTGTGCTTTATGACCATTTTTCGGCTCAAATTTGAATGGCAGCTCCCATCTCCGACCGATCGCAAAATGATCTTACGTGTGTGTGTGTGTGTGTGTGTGTGTGTGTGTGTGTGTGTGTGTGTGTGTGTGTGTGTGTGTGTGTGTGTGTGTTCACGGCACTCCAAATCAACCGCGCAAAATTGGATTTCGGGCAGCGGCGCGGCAACAAGTTGGCGGCAGATTGAGTGGCGAATCACCAATATCCAATATCTTTTCATCCGAAGGCCTCGCGCGCCGCTTCTGTTGTCTGTCAAAGCCGAGTGACGGAGTGACTGACTTCCTCCCGTTTCGGCTTCTTAGCCAACACCCTTTGCATGTCAATACTCGGCTTCGGCTTCTCGTCCAGTCATTACAATCATGGCGTCTTCGCTGTCATGTAGTTCCGTGTGTGTGTGTGTGTGTGTGTGTGTGTGTGTGTGTGTGTGTGTGTGTGTGTGTGTGTGTGTGTGTGTGTGTGCGCGCAGAATTAAAGACATGCACTGTGTGCTTTTGGAAGAATCTGTATAGTGTTAGCAAGCAACAAAAAAGCTGCCAAAGCATCGGAGTTAGCATTGATGCTAATGGTGGTCCGATATGTAATCGTTATCAAAGACTAAAGTTGCCAGAAGACGTGATCCTCTTTCAAAGCTGTTACGTATTGTGGCTTTAGGTCACATTTTTATCTTTTTTGCAGCCACCTCTTGACTTGACATCGCATTAATAATAATAAACGACACTCGCTAAATTCGTAGTTAACGGTAATAAAAATGTGCCCTTGTGGCTCGAGGACACACATGCGTGCACGCGCTCACTTGGCCAAGTAACCAAAATTACTGGATCTCTCTCTCTCTCTCTCTCTCTCTCTCTCTCTCTCTCTCTCTCTCTCTCTCTCTCTCTCTTTCTCTCTCTCTCTCACACACACACACACACACTTCAGGACAATTAAAAAGAAATACTGCGTGCTATATGTGAATACGTATACACATACACACAAACACACTTCTTGCCAAGTAATAAAAAATGTTGAATCTCTCTCTCTCTCTCTCTCTCTCTCTCTCTCTCTCTCTCTCTCTCTCTCTCTCTCTCTCTTTCATACACGCACACACATTAAGACCTTCGCCACCACAAAACCTAAGCACAATTAAGCCAATCAAGTGTCCTCAAATCCAGTGGGCACCACACACACACACACACACACACACACACAAACACACACACACACACACACACACACACACACACACACACACACAGTATTGTGCCCCATGTTTTAATCCTACTTGTCAGTAATTAAGGCTGGAGCCGGGGGTGGGCCGAGACGCAGCTATCTCCAGGCAGGGGTTTGACTATAAACTGGATTTATAATGGGAACGCGGTATTAAAACCCACTACCCCCGCTGCTAGCATCAATGAGCCCATCTCTGTTCCATAACAGGATTTGTCCTCGGCTTTATTACAAAGGGAGGCCTGTCTTGTGAAAGGCCAGATATCCCAGCCGGCATGTAATATGCTGACAAGACATCCTGCCATTTTTCCGCCCTGCCCCACCCCCCCTCGGCGCCCGCCTCACGACTCTTAAGGTGTCCGCCCGCGGAGTCTCTCAGCTTTGTGGGGGGGGGATCCCTTAATGCACCCACCACCGAACATTAGCTCGCCAGGAGCTCATTTTGCACAGGATTTAGTGGCATAAGTGCCACTTAAGATGACAGACACGAGATTGTCTCATATGAACATTAGCTGCACATGATGCAAAGTATTAATTGGAAAAATCGGTTTGATTTTTCTCACTGTGTTCTGTCTTGTTGATGCAAAGTTACAGGAGATTCTCATTTCAAGCATATGGTTGATTTTTCACCCAATAAGACTTGATATTGACAGTCATTTTACAACACGATGAGTCTCGTGGTGGT
This sequence comes from Hippocampus comes, assembly GCF_001891065.2. Taxonomy (NCBI): domain Eukaryota; kingdom Metazoa; phylum Chordata; class Actinopteri; order Syngnathiformes; family Syngnathidae; genus Hippocampus; species Hippocampus comes. The sequence goes on from NW_017805993.1 coordinate 727,419, forward strand.
CGTAGAACTGCGTTGGATCGCAATTACAGTAGTTGCTAATATTTTGACCCACTCTGGCGCTGTACCTATCAGTTAACAGGAAATGATATATTACCATAGGAATTAATAGAAATTAATCTTGTTACAGGGAACCAATTGTCAAATTTTAATTAGCATTCAGAGCTGTCATGCCCCAAAAAAAAATAAATGTTTGATCACTGTTTAATCATCAAGTCATTCACTGTTATTCCTCATATGGCCTGCTGTTTTTGAGCATTTTCACAGTTTTTTTCTATGACAAGTACTAAACCTTTTTGTAAAAAGCACCAAATTTTGACAATTAATCCAAGCAGACAGAGTAGAGGCTGTGGATAACTAAAATATGCAGTAGTTCTAGAGATCACATTTAAAGTGACTACTTGAAGTGACTATTTAATCTCGGATTGAGATGAACCCTTTCAGGGACAGCGGTGACTACAGTGGACAGTTTTTCATGTTGTCAGGTTACAGGGCGCATGAAAGAGTTAAGAGCCCCCCTCTTTGTTAGATGGATGCGCAACATGGTAGCTCAGAAAGTTTGGGGGAGACATTTAATGCAAGTGTAAAAATTAATTTGGCTGCTTCGCATCCCTCACTTTCAGGCGTCTCCACTCCAATAACCTTCACTGCGACTGTCACCTGTCCTGGCTCTCTGATTGGTTGCGAGCGAGGCGCGGCTTGGCGCCCTTCACTCAGTGCATGGCCCCCGCCCACATGAGGGGCCTGAACGTTCCTGATGTACAGAAGAAGGATTTTGTCTGCAATGGTGAGTTTGTGTGTTTGTGTGAGACCTCATCATCGCTCCCATAACATTAGGAACAACTGCATCCCATACAAGAGTTTTTTTTGTTTTGTTTTTTTTAATCTACTGTTGGTCACTGTACACTGGACCAAAGATTTACCTACTTGCAGATTTATTTTTAAAAATATATATTGTTTTAATGCCTGAATCGATTTTTTTGTTTTTTTGGGGGCGGGGGGGCAAACATCCATTTTTCATGAAAAAGCTTATTGATCGTTTCACTGTTTTTTCAAGAATTTTTAGGGTTTAAAATGATTTTGTCAATGCATTTATTCTGTTCAGAAGCATATTGTATTCATCTGAATCCAAAACCTTTTCAACATTTTTGCTGCAAATTGACGTCTGTTTTGGGGAATTTATTTTGAGTTTTTCTGATATATTTGTATGTATTTATTTAGTTATTTAGATGTTAATTTTTTTTCCTGATTTTCAGAAAGTTGGGCGGGAATTTAAATTACTATCCCGAAAAATAGATTAATTTTTTTTCAGAGTTTTGATTTTTTTTTTTGTTTGTTTTGTATTTTTTTCTTTGGAAAATAAATGACTATTATATATATATATAAAAAATATTAAAACAACGCAAAAACAATTACTGTAAAACATTTAACTGAAAAGGAAATGTAATATGCTCCTTTAACAGCCATCAACTATGTCCTCTGTTTTGGGGAATTTATCTTCAGTTTTTCAAAATACTTTTTTTCTGATTTTTGGATTTTTTTGTTTTTCCTTGTTTTAATTGTTTTTTTCTTGGGGGAGGGGGGGCGGTAAGTATCCAAGGTCAAAAAAGTCAAAACACTCAAACTTAAATGCATCATGTTGGGCTGATCTGCACTCTTGACTTGAACAGCACATGCACACGTCCTTGTTTCCTTATGACAAGCCATTCCAATCTTGCAGAGCTCGGACAGCTCAACATTCAGGTGTCTCTTCTCATGTAACAGTATGCAGATAAGATTGTGTTCAGCCAAAAGGCTCACAGAAGAAAGGCTTTTCTTATCGCTGTTTAAAGACGTCTGATTCAGCTCGCCGCTAATAGACTGTCAGGCGGCGTTCTCTTTATTAGCCTTTAGCCTCATTGCTTCTGCTTACACAGCCCCGATCAAGACTCTTTGTGCTGGGTGTTCTTCTGTCGGACCTCTCTGCATTTATCATTGTTCTTTTTTTTTTTGTTATTGTTTCATCTTTTCCTTTTTCCCTCTCCCTTTCATTTCCTTTTCTTCCAACTTTTTTAAAATTTACTAACACCAAAAATGTTATGTTCGTATCCAAATTGGGTCACATGGGAGAAAAAAAAACATCAGTACTGCCATATCGCAATTGCATTTTACTGGTCGGAGTGCTACATCTTGCAACTGCTTTACTTATTTGCATTTCAATTTCTTCATGTGATTGTATGTGTGTATCCAATGTGTCTATTCGTCCACAGGCCCCACCCATATCGAGCCGAGGACGTGTGCACCCCTGGTGGCAGTGTGCCCGGCCAGCTGCACATGCAACAACAACATCGTGGACTGCCGCCGCAAAAGCCTAACCGAAATACCCGCCAACCTCCCAGAGGGCATCATAGAGATGTAAGGCTGCTGTTCACTTCAGGGGACATTTAGCTAATAGTCCTGATATAGTGCGTGTGTGGGTGGGTGGGTGTGTTTGTAAGTCTGCTGGGAGGTGTTTTCAACTCAATTTGAACTTTATTCAAGGAAAAAAAAAGCTTTTATGAAGTTGAAGTGAAAGTTAAACTTTTATTCGACTGCATTTTGTTCAGTCGCTCAATGCAACACAGAAACACCCGTTGTCCTCGTGTGGTTTGTATCTGTTCCAAACACCTGACAAGTCCAACATCAAAGCTGCTTAAAAAAAGTAAATAATACATAAAGCTCGGTTTTTATTGTCTGCAAACTAAAATAATCAATGTATTGATAAATGAATAACGGTCAATCAAAGTTTAGCATTAATTTCCAAAGGCAGAATTTTTTTTTTCCAATTTCGATCTAATTTATAGATGCAAAGTTCTGAGGATTAAAAAATAAATACATGAAAAAAATAACACACACACTTTGAAAAGGAAATTAATCGAGGCAGAGGGAAGGGATCAGTACAAGGTGACAGACCTTGCATGGACTTGTCGAAAATCCGTCTCGCCATCCATTTTCTGGACCGCTTTTTTCTCACAAGGGTCGCGGGGCATGCTGGAACCTATCCCAGCGGTCTTCGGGCAGTAGGTGGGGGACACCCTGAACTGGTTGCCAGCCAATCGCAGGGCACAGAGACGAACAACCATTCACGCTCACACCCCGGGACAAATTTATAGTGTTCAATCAGCCTGCAATGCATGTTTTTGAGGTCGACATGCTAACCACTCGACGACCAGGCCGCCCTTGTCGAACCAAGCAATGCAAAAAAAAAAAAAAGGGTGAATTTATAGCTTTGATCCAAATTCACAGGAAGCTATATTTATAATTGTGGGAATTGTTAAAAAAAAAACCTCACTATAACAGTGGTTATGGGGAAAATATTGTTGCATTATTATGACTGAGACGATGAGATTTAGTGCAAATTCCCCCCTACAATCGCAGCAAAAGTTTTTGTTCCAAAATTGTTTGAAAATTCCTCATATCAACTTCCTTTCTAAAATCATAGATTTCCAAACCTTCACTGGAAATGTTTGACCCTTTTTATCAACGTAGCCAATGTTGTGTCCATTTAGCATAAGCCAAATGTTTCTTTCTACCTTTTAGATGACTTGCATATCTTTCCCAATGCATCACTTGAGTCAATGTCAAATTTCTGCCTGCTGGCCGTATGGCTTACTGCCAAATGTGCGCGTACCGCAAGTGTGTGCACAAGCAAATCGATGTTCTTCGTGTTTCACTCATCACCTAATCGTCACCTCAGCCGTATAGATTTTTTTTTCATTGTGCCTGTAAAGTGACTTTCGTGTAATACATCCTATTTTGTTCAGCCTTTAAGTGCCTTTGTTTCAACCTTGTGTCGCCTTCAGCAAAAGAGAATTTTGTTTAATAACTAGCGCTTGTGCATTGCCCTTATCAATATCCGAATTTCCTTTATTGACGGCAACGCCCTTGTATGAATTAGGTCGACCGTGATGGTTACAGCTCGTATCTGACCGAGCGGCGAAGGTTTGCAAGAGGGTGTGCACGCAGCGTATGTTGGTTTTTTTTCCCCCCATTAAGATTTGTTTAAAGTCGCAAAGACATCCGCCAACAATTTTAATGGTCTCAAAACAGGTTTTCTTCTTGCAAAGAAATTTAACCCTTGCATGCACCAATAATGATAACCTGTGACCTGATAACCTGCCCAGCTGTCCACCATCGTAACCGCTGTCCCAGAAAGGGTTAAAAATGTTCAAAATTGGATGGCCATGAGATAAACTGTTCGCGTCCATTAAAAACTGTTTGGTAATGCCTGGCGAACGTCTATGCGACTGTTTGCCACATTGACCGAACCCTGACAACATTCACGACGTGCGGACACACTCGCAATCCTTCGTCGTTCAGTCAGATACAGGCTTCCAATACTTTATTAAGGTGGACATATGTGGAGAGTGGAACACTGACCAAGAAACAAACAAGGGAATTCTGGGATTTTAAAGTACCGCAAAATATGTTTTGGACATAAATTTAAGCTATTTTTTGACGGAAACCCAGTCCACGAACATAAAATGCTTTCAGCCAGCATACGCCCAAAAACATTTGTCAACAAAATCAATTACAGAAAACCCCCCACTTCATTTTAAATTGTTTACGATAAATATATACAATATCTAGGAGGAAAAAACACAATTCATGACACGTTCATTGCTAGAAAACCAAAACAAATGTCAAGGAACACCTACAAGAACAGCTGCAATTTATCTGAGGTTAATCAGAGGTACTTGGGATGGCGGCAGGCGTGCTTAATCCCAGTGCTTTACATTTACCGAAATGTGAATTTCAAATGGTACACAGCATCAACTAAACATCAGCAGACACAGAGGCACTTGGCTGGATATGAAATTCTCTTTGAGTACAAATCAAGATTTTATCTTTTCCATGTTGCCTGGGCACCATACTTCAGAGTATAATTTTTTATAGGTTTTTTTTTCCAGCCTGATAAGTAAATCTGTCTTCAATAGCATATCTGCTGTTGTACACATGTTCATCACAACTAAAAGACTTCTCTTTGTCGAACACCCTGGGCAATTTAGTCATTAATATTTTTCTTGTCAAATGAAACAACGAGGCAATACATCTGTTCTTTACCTTCAACCGTAATGGCAAACACGTCCGCACGGATGGATGGATGCGAAAGGCACAGAGGTCAAGAACGGAACAGAGTGCGGGTTAAAGAGGAGGAGGATAAGAGGGTGTGGTGAGATCCCATCCGTCATGGTGACGGCTGACCCTGGTCCTAGCCTTGGCTCCTCTCTTCACACATCCACAGGTTTTCCTCCTTCATCCTCCAGCTTCATGTCCTCCAAACAAGCAGGCATTAAGAATACATGAGCTGGATGCTTCTCGACCACAGTGTATTTTTCCAAACCAACTGATGCGGTAATGCTGCCAGTGTAATCAGTCATGTGGAGAGGGAGAGGAGTGGGGTAGGGGTGCTCGAGGGGGAGATGTAGTACATTCCCATTTGGCTCTTGGCTTGAGAAAGTAGCGTGCGAAATGCTTTGTTTTTGCACAAAGTATATTTGGAAAACGAATATTAGCAGCGTCGGGCTGCCAGTGACACATGAATTATCCAGCGTGCCAACGTCTGCGTCATTATCGTCGAGGCTTGCCATCCACAAACTACTGTGCACATGATGGTCTGCTTCCCGGGTTTGGATGACTGCTACCGCATTAAATGAACCATCCACTCTTCCTCTTCCCCGTTGGGGTGGCGCCTTTCCCAGCCGATTGTGAGATGAGACATGGGTCCACCCTGGACTGGTTGCAAGCCAATTGCAGGGCTCATGTTGACCCAACAGTTGCAATCACACTGAGGGGCTATTAGAGACTTCTAAAATGCATGTTTTTGAAATGTGGAGGTAAGCCAAAGAAACCATGAATAAACCAGTTTGCCTAACTGTTTTTCATGATCGATTTACTGAGTTGATTCAGTGCAGGCCACACCACTGCAAACTGCAACCACTATCAATAAACATAAGAAAAACAGCCTTATCTACTACTTTTGGTGCAATTTATGAATTAAACGTCATTAGGTTGTGCAGGTGTACCAAATGAAATTTTCAGCTGTTTAATGCTACTCCCCAAAGGTTACTGTCAAAACAAACTTCAAATAAAAGAGAATCTACATGCTCTATTTAAAACAAACCATATAAATGTACCTGTTTAAAATGTTAGCTAGCTTAATGCTAACGCATAATGTGATACACCATAGGCTAACAAATAGCATCTACGAGGTGGTGGTGTTATACTGCTTAAAACAATGGGTGTTTGAACGCAAACAGGACGGCGGTGCATGTAGACAGATATGAAATTATCACAGGAATATATTCTTTATTCTCTGCTAAAATCTAACCGAATGTTGTCTCTCTTATTTGTGCCTTTGCAGTCGTCTGGAGCAGAACTTGATCAAAAATGTCCCACCCGGAGCTTTTTCTTCCTACAAAAAGCTCAAGAGGATGTAAGTCCGTCCATACTGGATTGTGAAAATTTGGTTGAAATTCTTCTCACAACATGCATGAATAGATTCCAATCGTCATGGATTGCATCAGTACGTAACACCATATAAACATCTACACATAACTGTAACAAAATTCAAAATGCATTTCAATTCAGATGATCTGACATGTTGAGTTGTCTGTTGTGATGAACATCCTAAATTTAAAAAGTTGACTCAATATAAGACAATATCACAATTTAGTTGAAAAAAAAATCTGTAGATTCAAGGTACCTGTACTCTTGAAGCATGTTTTTCCTCAAATTAAAAATAGTTTAATTCATTTGTATTGAATTTTGAATCGTGTTTCTCATTACATGATTTATTATAAAAAGATGCAGTCCTAACCACCAGAAGTGCTACCATTGTCACTTCCTGTCCCAAGACTTTTGCCCACATATGGTCCCCTTCCTTCTCATGCTAATGTCCACCGATAGCATCACAACTGACATTTGCAAGGACGTGAGGTCATCACTCAGCCGCTCAATCATCCTCCAGCATCGGGAGCGTTCCATAATAAATCTGGCTTCACGGATGTGAACGACGTGCACTTAACATGCCGCCACGTGGGCTTTTCCCCTCGCTCTTTTTTGCTCTTTGCCTCACGTCCGCCGCATTTCATCCCATCTGCCTGTCCATCATCCACCACCTCATTTACTTACATCGACTTCCTCGTTTTCTCCTTACCAAGGCACCTTCCCTTGACCTCTGCTGACGTATACTGTCGCCGACAGTTCGAGGACATCTGTATCACTAATGCACTAACTTCCCCCTCTCTCTTCTGCTCCCACAGAGACTTGAGTAAGAACCAGATTTCTGACATTGCCTCCGATGCCTTCAGCGGCCTCCGCTCGCTCACCTCCCTGTAAGTATCTGGCACGCACATGAACGCAATTGGCGAAGTCAGAGCCGCCCAAGGCCTTCAATGCTAAACAGTATCAAGAGTTCTGATCTTTATCATAAATTCTAATATTGGTTCATGAAATTGTAATCATGTATTCCTAAAACGCTGCACTCTTCGTTTTGTTGTGTTTTTCTCGGCTCTGCTGCTTTCAGTTCATGGATGTGGATCGTAGATATTTTTTTGTCCAATCAGATTCCAGCCTTTGTGTTGCCATGTCAATCTACTCTACCCTGCACGTTGACAATTAATAGTCGCCCGTGTAACTTAAACTATGTTCGCAATGGGACTGTATGTTCAATCAAACAAATTTTCCCCAGAGGGCCAGCTACCTGGTCTACAATGACTTCAGCATGAATCCGTCCTCTTGATTGGGTGGTAAGTGCGAGGCAAGTTTGGCTAGCAAAACACAACTGTAGCATTCTGCACATATGCATATACTTGCGTGTGACATCTTGGTGGCAAGGAGATATGGTGAGGTGAGGACAAAAGCTTCACTTAGTCCGGCCATAGCCTCGTTTAGTATTAACCCTTTCAAGGACAGCGGTTACTACAGTGGACGTTATCAGGTTACAGGGTGCATGAAAGGGTTAAAAAAAACAAAAAAACTTTCTTTTGCCATCTATAGGCCCTTAGTTGATTGTGGATTTTTCTTGTCACGTTATTATAGTTCATTTTTTGTTTTGTTTTGTTTTTTTACATATTTTGTTACATTGATAAATGTTGATTGATTCAGTGTTTTTTTTTTTTTTTTGGTTGTTTTAGTCAAATGGTTTCTATCATACGACGTGGTAGTATTGGTAATAAGAGGCAGATTAAGTCGACCCAGGTATCGAATGTGCATTCCATCACTTGGTGAAGTAATTGCATTTCCACTCATTTAACAAATCCAAATATTGTGTCTGACACCCGAAGGGGAAGACACACACACACACACACACACACACACACACACATTGATTTGTGTGGCCCAATTTGTGCGTGTAATCACCCAGTGTGTGTGTTGTTTGCGTGTCCCTAAGAGGGCCGAGTGTGATAAGAACATGAAGGACAGTTTAATTTGAATCAATCCGCAACGTGAAAACGAGACAGACAGACGGACAAGGAAGGGCGGACAAGGTGAAGGCTCTGCAGGGTGTTACTTGGGACACTCACACGCACACACACACACACACACACACCCACACACACACGGAGACATTAAGACGTGGCCTCTGTCAGTGCAGGCAAGCTGAGGCGTGATGGGGCAAAAATTGAAATCACTCGAGTGGAGTCAATGGTGGGTCGCGGGTGCAGCAGGGATAGAGCACGCCACATCAAGCGCAGATTTGGATCATCGAACGAGATAAAACAATGGCCGCAGTGAGAAAATATGAAATAGATTTGAGATGAACCAGGTCTTAAAATCTGCTTCTCTTAATTGTAATTGGTTTTGTTGTGTATGCATTCAGATTGTGATAAAAAGGTCCATCGGGTGTCATTACTAATACAACAAAACGGTGAACACTGTGTGCTGTACTGTTGTAGCATCATCCCACAGCTGTTTCGAACATCTTGACCCTTTAGTGTGGCTAAATGATGTGGCCATAACATTAGCAACACTTCTAATTGCAAGCCTTATCTACACTATAGTGCTCTAAATGTAGCGATGAACGTTTTGACAGTATCAATCACAACAAAGCTCTTTTTTGTTGACTCTGTGGTGGGATAAATGTTGTGTTCTGCTAGAGAATAGCTGAAATGGGGACTTGAAGACAGTTAATTGTGCACTTGATTATTTTTGCAAATAAGGGCAGACTGTATAATTTTTTTTAACCTTCCTGCATGCAAATGATTCGATCCAGACCGACTGGCAGGTGGTCAATGAAAAAAAACAATAAAATAAAATAAAAAAAACAGAAGCAGCACATGGCCTATAAGTGAGGTCTCAAAGGTATGGAAATACCCCCAGTCCGCTTCACATCTCCACATTTTGCTTTTGTTTTTGAGCAAACTATTCTAAATGAAGCAGCTGCTGCAATTCACAAAGGTATAAAAAAAAACACTATCAAAATATGACATTTCTAATTACAACTCTTACTAACATGTGGCTGGGTCAGCGTCGGCCAATGTATTGTTTTCGAAAAGTGAATGCAGAAACCATCCAACCACATGGTGTACATGTTCACCTCATAAAATAAAACTCAATTGACTTAATTCATACGACAGTATGTAGTAAATTGGTTTTCTCACGAGGACACTCTTATCGTTTTGTTCTAGTAGCACCATTCAGACAAACAATGAATGTTTTTCCACATCATAAGCTAAATGATGTCACTGATGACTGTCCCATGCAGGGTGTTGTATGGCAACAAGATCACTGAGCTGCCGAAAGGATTATTTGACGGCCTGGTGTCCTTGCAGCTACTGTAAGTACTCTACTCTGTATACAGGCGTCACCATCATGAATAAGAAAGATTATGAGCCAAAACAGATGACAGATCATGACCAAAAAAAAAACAAAAAAAAACAGCATTGATTGAAAATGTCTTTATATCTGTCCTCCGTGGTGTGTGTCAACAATGAACAATACTAATGATGCAATTTGATGAAATAACACGCTTCTCATGAATTCTTGTGGGGGTGACATTCAAAACTGCGGCACCGTTGCAGGATGTGGTCAAAATAAATAAAGAATTCAGTATAAGTGTGACATATGGTCCTTGCAAACGCTGCAGTCCACCGGCAGAAACTCTTAATGTTCTGGGCCTTTTCCCCCATAAAGTGAAGTCAAGCAAAGACAACGAGGATGAGCGAAATTCCAGACGGTAATTTTTCTGCACATTTGCTTGTGATCACTGGGGTAGAGATAAAGGTTATATTCCCCGTTATTCCATCTTTTACCTTGCTTTAACACCCTAACAATGCATTCCTGCCATTAAAGATGACGATTCTCACCGAGCATGCAGGTAAATGTGAAATTTCTTAAATCTTTGCTTGTTTCAGCCTCCTGAATGCCAACAAGATCAACTGTCTTCGCGTCAACACCTTCCAGGACTTGCACAATCTCAACCTGCTTTCACTATACGACAACAAGTTACAAACCATCAGCAAGGGACTTTTCACACCACTGCGCTCCATCAAAACTCTGTAAGTACTTACACACTCTTAGTTAAAAAAAAAAAAAAAAGAAAAAAGAAAACTATTTTTTATAAGGAGTGGACATCATATATTTGGGCACGAAGAATATTCTCAAACTAAAATTAAACTCCAGAAGAACTTTTTTTAAAAGCTTGAAAACATTAAATCTATAAAGGCTCATCAAAAATATGGCCATGCATCTCATTATCTTGACTTTGTGAAGCAGCACCGGCTATGTGAAAGCGCACCTGGGTGAAGTTTGTGTGACAGGGACAAGTGAATAAGTCTGAAATTGGCTGGGAAGGCATCAATCAGTTAAGCTGTTAACAATGAATGACGTAAGATTATCCAATTAACGTGCAAGGCCTGAAATGCTGGTCAGTGGTTCAGTCCCTACCAAGTAGGACGGCAGGCATGGATTGTTTTTCAGTTAATTTCCATTCATAAAATTATGCAAATAATGATAATGAATTCACAGATGACTTTACAGTTGCAGCCGGACGCTATTTTAGTTTCAGGAAAATGCACGTAAATTTGGATGTCCTTCACTTTCGAAAAAGTACACAGCTTTGTACTCTTGTAATGTTTTCATATTTCCATTTATCAGCTAAGTTAATCAGTGCATTTTAGTTACTTTTCAACGAGGTTGAATTTGTTATTCTAAAATTGCTGTTGACATCTCTGAGAGGAAGCTTGTTTAGCGCAAAAAAGCATGGCCTTTAAGATTGACCCTTGAGGAACACCGCAGGGAAGGTTGACAGACTTTGATTTGCAGGGGCCAACAAGAACGGCAGGAAAATACCTATTGGATAAATGGAATATGAACCAGTATAGGGCATCTACATCTAGCCTAAACAGCTGTTGTGCAAATTCTCAGATATACCAAATGAACTGTCCAAGTAAATGAGCCCAAACACATGAATTTGTGTTTTATTACAATGTTTGGCAGTTCCTCACAAATTGGCATTGACTCTTGAAGTCCTGGCGGTTGACTGAAGCAGAGTCACCAGGCAACAGTACAAAGAAAGCACATGGTGACAAATGTGTTCTCTTCACCACAGTCATCTGGCCCAGAATCCCTTTATGTGCGACTGTCACCTGAAGTGGCTGGCCGACTTTCTGTTCGACAACCCCATTGAGACCAGTGGGGCGCGCTGCAGCCACCCCAGAAGGCTGGCCAACAAGCGCATCAGCCAAGTCAAAGGCAAGAAGTTTCGTTGCACAGGTAAGGGCACACAATAACAACATCAAGAGCAAAAGCGTACAAATACTTTGTGATCGTAGTTAATAGATTTTGCAGAGGTTTTTTTTGTATTTTGTCGTCAAGTATATTTTGCCGGTTTCTGTGCTTTACTTGAGTATTTCTCTGATGAGTTTGGACTTTTACTCCTTACATTCAAAAACCATCTGCTCTTTCAACTGCTTAGTCAAAATCTTTTTTTTTTTTTGTTTTGTTTTTTTGGGGGGTTTTTTATCAACCTTCACAGATTGACACCACAACTTAAGAAAGGCATAAATAAGGAAAGGTCAATTCAACCGCTGTTTAGATCTTAAAATTGAATTATTGGGGCCTTAGGAGACGGAAAAGTATTTAAAAGAACCGTTTGATGTTGCTGGTTGTCAGAATGATTTGGCCGAATTTGTTATGCCAGCCTACAATCCCATCAGCTTCTTCCATTAAAAAAATTCTAATTCTCTCAGAAAAACATGCAAGTAAGGTAAATGTTTATAGCTGTTTTTATTTGTTTTTGCAACGTTAGCGGCGCTATGGATGGATGGATGGATGGATGGACGTATGCACATATTAGATTCCATATTTATTTATTTTTTACTTTTACCTAAGTATAGTGTCTGTCGATAGATGATTCAACCTCAATGCTGAGTGTTATGGTCTTTTTCTCGCAACATTCAGTGTTGTGGCTTTTAATAATATTCAATATTTTTTAGGACAAAAACCTCTGTATTGTTTTTAATGAAAACCGCTACACTACTGCTACACAACTGCATTTTGGTCATGGTAGCGATGCTTGGAGAGCCAAGATTTGTTTTTTTTTCGGTGGTACACCTATTTAAAGTAATAATGCAGGAGCCTATAATAACTCCTCAAACTGGTTCTGGCTGTCTTCTCCTTGCACATCCTCTTCCTCCCTGGACATTTCTGGACCCTACCACTATTCTCTCTTCCCACTCTCTGTTTGCACCCTTGCCCCTTTTGCCGCCCTCCCCACCCCATCTCTGCCTCCTGTGTGGACCTGCGCTCTGATTGGCTCGTGCAGCTGTCTCTTGTGCTTGATCTAACCATGTGGCCCCGCCTGCTGTGGCATCACATGGTTCCGTCAAGCGCCAGGGACCGCCTGGCACATGCTCGCCTGCGTCTACCGGCCAATCACGTGACTCGGATTCTTGATTCGTGACTCGGATTCTTAATCTCAATGTTGCAATAAAACATGTCATGTATATATATATGACTGTGACATGAATGCCCCGTTTGCACCGCATGGTACCTACTCGGCTCCATACACTACCTGATCTTGATGCCTTATATCAGCAAAACCAGACATTATTTAGCAACCAAGATTAAATATCTCATATCAAGGCAAAATATGACAAGATATTTCTTCTACCATTCTTTATTCACATCAGCAGTTATCCTATGAAATTGTGATGTGATTACACCCCGAAAATGCATCTTACCTTCAGATAGTCCACTGGAATGGCCGCTTTAGAGCATCTCGTTGTTGACCGTAGTAAGCGAGCACAAAGAATGTGCAAGATCAAAGGCTTAGAGTCCTACATAACAGCCAGCATATGGACCGGGGCTGTGTGCTGCCATGGCTGCTTTAGAGTGCCTTGTTGTCGCAGCGTAACCACATGGCTCCAACATGTCATTACAAAATGTGTAGACATGTGAAAGATGCGGGTCACAGAAGCGATATTTGATTGTCAGTCGGGCAGGGTGGTGACAGTGTTGAGAACAGAGGGAACAGCTTGATTTTTCACAATGTTGAAGCCTTTTAATCATTCAAATATGGCAGAGTCGCGAACAACACTCTTATCTGTGCTGTGTCAAATTTAGAAAATATGTTCTTTCCAGTTATGACAACTTTTAATGAGGAATTATCTTCCTGGTTTTATTCGTAAGTTTGATTATATTATCAAACGACTCAAGCAGAGTTTAATACATATTGAGAGTGTTTTTTTTCTAAATAGCTGTATTTGTCTTAATATACACTAGATGTACTTAATATGAATACATAATTGTGATAATCTTTTAATAGGATTTATGTTCCTGTTAGATCAATTTGCTTGAATTAGGTAATACAATCCTAATTCACAATTTAAGATTAATTTTGCCGTGAAGTCAGTCATTCTGTTCCCGAGCTAACATCAATACCAAATGGATGATGTAAAGCACTGCTGTTCAATCACTGGTCCTTGAACTGAAAAATAGACAGACAGAAAATACATACACGGTCACATTAAGCTTACGCGCTATGCCTCGTAAGCCTCTATCCCACTGAGCAGCAAACATTTGAAAATATTTGCAAAGGTAGCAAATGTTACGCTCTCATTTGCAGATGTTCACCTTTACATTTTTGTTGTCAGGGATTTTTTAAACATGTTCAGAATTTCTTTGCAACAAACACAGTTGGCGAATGTTTGGCAAACGGCCGTGAACGGCCATTCACTAAACTTCGCCACAAGTCGCAAATTTTTGCCCCTCAGTGTGATAGGGGTTTCAATGTCTACTTTGCTGCAGCCCGTTTTCCTTCCTCGTCTCGAATGGAAAAACTACCGGTAGTTTATTTGTTCGTTATTTGATGTCAGTTTGTCACGTTTTGACTGATGTACTCAATGTAGTGTGGATTTCGCAGTTTCCCATTTAAGGAATCCAAGAAGTAGAGCCAGTGCCGTGCAGTGAAAAAGCTGCTGGGAATTCTCAGTGTTTTAAACTTTCATTGTTGTTTAAATTTGGGAAGCATTTTTTTTTTAATTATTGAAAGCCAAACAGCTGAAGAATTTAATAAATTCAAGTCATTTAATAATTTGTTCTCTTTAAATGACTTCACTGCGTATTATTAAATAAAGTCATGGCAAAATAAATGGAACCGACCGAAGATTGGAACTTTCACAAAGAAAAAAGAGGTAGATAGTAGCGAGAGTATCGTTAATTGCCACTTTGTACTTTTAATTATTGCGCCACATGTCTGCTGAGATTTGAGCTCTGCCACACACCTGCTCCAGCTACAAAATGGTTGCACAGCAGCGCTTCAGTGGCTAGCATGGCTCATCCCAGTGCCCCTTTTAAAACCTCTGAACCTTCTTCTGTTCCCATTAAAGTAACAACTAACGAGCTTTCTGTGTTCTTAAAAAAAAAAAAAAAAAGTATCTCTTCAACTGTTTTCCTTACTTTGTTCCTTATAACAACTGGCAGGGTTTGTGGTAGCCCAGAGACTTTATTAAAATTAAATTATTCCACTCATGACCCAAGTCGAGCAAACTTTATCAAGCTGATAGAAAGTGTAACATGAAAGTGTGCAAGTTGTTAATTAGTACGTAGAAATTCCGTATGAAAGTAGAAATTCCAAGTAAAGAAATGGAGAGGACCATGAAGCTGGTTAATAATACCACGTGCCCACTATAGCTGTCATTCATCTGATGGTGCATTTTCTAAGTCACTTTTTGTTGCTCGCTCCCTTGTCGACAGGTCAAGAGGACTACCGCAGCCGTCTGAGCGGTGAGTGTTTCCAGGACCTGGTTTGTCCCGAGAAATGCCGCTGCGAGGGCACTGTGGTGGACTGCTCCAATCTGAAACTGACCCGCATTCCCTCACACATCCCGGAACACACAACCGATCTGTAAGTCACATGAAAATACCATTGACTGTACGTTTGCAACACAATGTCTTGCATTGCTGAACCTAACCCTTAGTTCATGAAGTTTACTTAATATATTCTGAGATTATTATTGTTATTATTACTATCACAACCTTATGTGCCATAAGAAAAAAA
Organism: Hippocampus comes; assembly: GCF_001891065.2. Classification (NCBI taxonomy): domain Eukaryota; kingdom Metazoa; phylum Chordata; class Actinopteri; order Syngnathiformes; family Syngnathidae; genus Hippocampus; species Hippocampus comes. The sequence continues at coordinate 742,939 of NW_017805993.1, forward strand.
AACAAGGGCAGATTCTGAATTAGCACAACAAATTAATGTAGAAAAGTTTACTTGCATCCCTGATTAAAAAAAATGTAATACTTGTTGACCAATGTAACTATAGCAAAAATGTCCAAATATTTTCATCTTTGTTAATTCATTTCATAAATGAGCTTTGCAGATTTATAAGAAAAATATTCATTTTGGTGTTGCTATTCGGCTCTATAGTAGAAAAAAGGTCGGACAGTCGTTTGGGAATTTTACTTTACTTTATTGCACAATACTTAGCGATTTTTTTTTTTTTGTTCTCCAAAAATACTCCATGTATTTAAAAAAAAAAAAGAATACTTTGTGATGGGCTGGCAATCATTTCAGGGCTACTACTCGAAGACAGTTGGGATAGGCTCGAGGGCACCCGCGACTCTTAGCAGTTCGGAAAATGATGTAGATGGAATAAAACTAATACTAAATCTAAGAAAAACGAAACTAAAACGAAGCAATTTTTGAAAAAATAAATAAATAAAATCTAAGAAACCCACTCCAAATACGAATTAAAACTAACAGATATAAATACAAAAATAAATAAATAGAAATAAAATAAAAACTAACAATAATGTAAATTAACAAACCTACTTCAAAAACATACAGTATATTGTAAAACAGAACCTAGCTAACATCCATACGTTCCAATAACTTTGATGTGACAGTCGTCCACGGCAACATGGCCGCCACATTGGCATGCTTTTTAGCCTGCTCTAGTCTTCTCTTAGTCTGGTTATCTATGACGAGAGAGCAACAAAAGCCGTGACCAGTCTGTTGATGCCGTTACTGGCATTTTGGTCAAGTGTGGCCAATCTGGACCTAACAGACTTTGAAAGGCACAGTACTAGGGGCCGTCTTGCGTGGACTGGACAGTATTTTTTTGTCCGTTAAAGAGAGGTTCCATTGTATTTAGAAACAAATTTCTGGATTCACTTTACTGGGTTTTTAATATCCACAGCACACTTTCACAAAGGCACACCCCTCTGTGGGAGTACATCAACGCGAAACTTCCCCAATCTTGCCATATCGCTATCTTTACCTTTCATTCCTTTTTTTTTTTTAAAGCTTCCACATTAAAAAAGAAAAAAACCTTCTCATTGATGTGTTCCGTCTGCCTCCAAGACCCCAAAGGAGCCATCATGATATCCGGCATCTCTCACACTCGCATACAGAACAGTCCCTGATATCCTTTTTTAGCAGTGATAAATGGGGTAGCACAGAGAGAGAGCAATATGCAACAGGGATATCCTGATTACATTATGAGAAGGCTTAAAGTATTGTGGCTCTGTCTTCAGCTTCTACTGGAGGCTGATAGGGGATTATTATAATAAGACAGGACCAAGACGCCGACCTGCTCAGTATTCAGCCAAGCTGTTCAACATAAAGAATGACATGAAATGTAAGGGCGTCGAAGCAATATGTGATGAAGTCGAGTCCTTAGAGGTGCACATAAAGGGAACAACTGGTTGCCACAAAGCACGGTGATGCAGAGAATTTCTAATATTCATGAAAAAAAAAAATGCAGGATACCAGACAAAGGCAAAAAAGTTTGGAGTGGAACCCCCTGCTGGATCAAGAATACAAATGAATGCTGAATACACAGAACCTTCACGGCAATGCTGTCTCTATCATTCCGAATCAAGTAGCTCTTCACAAATAACTTGATGAATAATTTCAAGCAGAGGACATTTTTTTTCATACATTTGAAAAAAGAAATTGGCCAAGTACAGGAAACAATGTAAAAGTCATACATACATGAATATATAAATGATCAGCATAAATAGAGGTGGACTTTGGAGGGAGAAACAGTTGCTCAATCTTGGTTGATGTGGGCAATAGGGAGAGAAACGAAGCGACAACAAAACTCCAGATCCCAGGAAAGAGAGAACCAAAATTTCAGATTTGTCCATGGAAGTAATTTACCAAAACAAAAAAAAAAAAAAAAAACAAAAACAAAAAAAATAATAATTTTACTGTCTTCTTCTGTGTTCAGTAGGTCCTCCAAAAAAGTGCATTTTCAACAGTTGGAAAGATTTATTTCTAAAGTACCGGTAATATTTACCACAGAAAAATGACACTGGAATCGTCTTCAAACCATCTGTCCAATAATGCTGCCTCCTCAAAATCGACTCATCTCAGAATTTGACACGCGTACCTAATCCATGTGTCCAAAACACATTCTTTTCCATAACATGACTTCCCACCCTTAAAAGCATCCACAAAAACTAATGGCTTTTATAACCTGCCTCATTAATGTATTATTGACGATTCTTCTTCCCACCTGCCATAACTGTAAAGAATTTATTGGTGAGAATATTTTCTCTTTGAATGCACTCACCTAATTTATAGTGTGATTAAGGTGTCTTACATACCTATATGCAGCAAATTATGACCTCAGTTATGTTCAACTGGCAAACTGAACAGACAAGCATGCGCAACGTTGATTCTTTTAATAGCCTTTGAGTAAAAATAGCCTCAATAAAACAGATGTTTCGTTTTGCCTGGGCTTTGGACATTGTGGGTATTGATGACCCCATAGAAGTGATTCATTGTTTTCTCCTCGTATTTTTTCGCCCTCTGCTTTAAATTAGTAACATCGCTTCTCTTGTCTTGTTAACATTTGAAGAGTTACTAAAGACCTTGTAGGGCGGCACGGTGGTCAATTTGTTAGCACGTTTGACAGTTAGTGCAGAGGAGCAGGGTTTGATTTCGGCTTCAGCTTTCCAATGTGAAGTTTGCATGTTCTCCCCATTCTTGCGTGGGTTTTGTCCTGGTACTCCAGTTTCCACCCACATTCCAAAAAACATGCGTGGTAGGTTAATGGAACACTCTAAATTGCCCCTCCTTGTGATTCTGAGCACGAATGCGTGCCCTGCAATGGGCTAGCAACCAGTTCAGCGTGTACCACGCCTACTGCCCGAAGACAGCTGGCATAGGCTCCAACATGCCCGTGACCTTTGTGAGGATAAGCAAGTTAGAAAATGGATGGATGGATAAAGATTTGTTTGCGTTAACTTTGAAAGGTTGAGTATGTGACAGAACTGCCCATCTGACCATCTAAATGTGTCCTTTTCACTGTGCAGGCGGCTCAACGACAATGAGATTGCCCTATTGGAGGCGACCGGGATGTTCAAGAAGCTGCCAAACTTGAAGAAAATGTACGTATGCGTCATTGTGCCTAAAAATAATCTCACAAGTCTTCTTAGAGTCATTTCAACGTACACCGGCGTACTAAAACATAGGTACAAAGAAAATGTAGAAAATGGGTCACGTTATATCGATGTGTCCAAGCAGTTGTGAAAAAGGTGTACTTTAACTTCAGTTTGATATACTGTACCATGTTACAAATTTTTATGGCAGAAATTTTTCCCATTCCAAAAAAATAGGTTTGATATCCGCGTCATGAACGAACGTTTTACATGTCTGCTAGGATACTTGCTTATCGAAGCTACATGCTCTTCTATCCATCACAACATGGTCTCCAATTAGCTACCTTTTAATACTTTGCTTGGGAAACTTACCCCTTCTTGCATTGCGAATTTCTCCATTGTGAGATAAATAAAGGTTTTCTTATCTTATTGCTACTCAAAATAGCCACGGAAACTAGCAACTGATGCTAACTCCTGCCATGAGCTCTTCCAACTGCCAGCCTCACCAGACATACAGTACAACACCAGCCGACGAAATAACGTCTATTGGACTATATATGTGATTTGCGGCGTGCGTATTACAAACTTATTATATTTAGGTGCCGTAACACTCAAGAAATACAAGATTTGTAGATTTTTCTGCATTAAAATGTCTCTTGCTTCTGTATTCTACAGCGTATTTACTCAGAGATATGTATGGAAAGTCAGAAATGTATTCCTAGAACAGGTCAAATTCTCAATAATAACTTTTATATCCTGTGGGGGGGTTATACATTTTGACGGATGTTCTGTCTATCAGAAGCAACTTTAAAATTAGATGATATATTGTGGTTGTCAACAACCATGCATCTCTGGTATTATCTGACAAAAGAGGAGGTCTTGCCTACTAACCAACAGATGACTATTTTCCTTCTCTGGTCCGTTCACGCCTTGACGTGTGTAACGGCAGCAGTGTGATAATTCTCAAGGTCCCCGCAACTTGCTCTACATATATATGTTTGTTAAGGCAGCTACATGCACGGAGCAATGTTATCTGTCTAGTTCAGAGGACGGCTCATTATTATGTAAATGAGGTGGCTGTTTCCTGCCGACCGTTTCAACATTTGTTCCAACGGTATTCCTCTATCCAGAGCTGGCATATGCTGATTTCTTTCGGTGTGTTCTCACAAGAATATACTAGGAATTTGTTCTACAAAATTGAGCATGAATAAAACATTGTTCGCACCAGTTGGGACATTAGGCACTGTCCAATAGAAATGTGTGCTTTCACAAAAGTTATAATATTTAGTTGGGATTGACACGGTCAGAGATGTATTCATTTAATAACAACACACTGGTGCCGTGTGATACGAGTGACTCAATTTAGGAGTTTTCTAAAGGCACGCCGTCATTTGGATGATTATTTTGCTGGGACTTGCTAGCAAAAATTAAAGGGAAAAAATAGCTTTATGGTGCCAGTGAATTCCACTCAACATGACAAGCAGTTTGGCAGAGTGTGAGCAATTTTTCAAAGAGCAGACATCAAGCTGAATTACGTTATGCATTCATAACAAACACATACTTTTTCACTTTCAGTCTGCTATCTTAATGCTAACATAGAGTGGGAAACATCGTAGACTGGCTAACAAATGTATGTGGTGGTGTTTTCGGTTTGAACATAACCATGCAGCAACACATGTTGACAGATAATCTAAAAATACTCACGGACATATATTTATCTTTTGCATAAAATGACTAAAAATACTGCAACTTACTTTTTCACTTAGAGTAGTTGTGTTCTTTTCACTTGTCTGCATAAGTGCATATTGACACCCCAGTTGCCAAGTCTTGCATTCACTTGTTTATATTTCATTTAATTAAGCTATTACTGTATGTTTTTATGAAGTACATTATAATACGGTGCTTTTTTTTTTGAAAATAAACACATTATTTTTGGGAGAGTGTAAAATGAATTAATTGCATTTCCATACATTTAAATTGGGAAGGATTTGAATGTTTTGGTTTATGCGCAAGTTTATGAAATTAAATTCATATCTCCAAGGCATTGATGTTTTTGAATTATTGTGGATGTAATGTACAGTAGTGTAGTAGTTTGGTGGCTACCGACTGTATTTTTTCAGGAAATATGACATTTTGTTACTGTCAGAGATTTTCTCGGACAAAGTTAAAGAAATGACTCGGCACACAGGAAAATTGTCTTCAATATCGGCGGGAGCGGATCTCTGAGAGCGAACGACGGTAGTTGCTCCGATGATCACACACTCGAGCTCCCTTCCCGCCAATTCCGACTTTTATTGTAACATACAAGGAAAACACTGCCCCCGACATTTGCATACCGCACCCCCGGTCCGGCCCCTCGGTAGTGATTGGTTACGTGAGTTTAAGCTTTGAACCACCGGTACATTGGCGCCTTTCTGTCTGGTCTACACTGTATCAACATGTTGCAGACTTCGCGGACGACAAATGTCGCCTGGGCGCGACGGGTGTTCTCAACTCGTCTTTTGTTGTTCAACCGCTGTTCCCAAATTATTCATTCCCCTTTTGTGACCGAGTTTCACCCTCTCCCCTGTGATTGCCCACCTGCATTGACGTGCTAATTGTGGACTTCAACAGCCCTCCGGCCAGGTGGCCGGCGCCTTTGTGCACAGGCATTTGGGGGTGCTGGATACGCACCCAACCGTTTAGATGTGCCCAAATTAAATGAAACTTTAAACATGATACAATTTTGCTCATAGATTCCTCTAACAGTTACGCTTGTGTAGGTCTTAGAATCACACCATAAACATTAACAACCAATTTTAACTTGCTTGCAATGTTGCGATGCTTTTTGTGCGAAAGCCTACAAAATTCCCATAGAAACAGGCTCCTCCATGTATGCACAGTTGGTGAGCGATTTCATCGTAAATCCATACAATCACAATTTTCACCCTTGTCACCATCGCTGTATGCAAATTGGAATATAGAGGAACGTCAGTTCCGAATGTGCCAATTTTTTTTTTTTTTTTTTTTTTTTTTAATACGACCAAATGTATGCTTTCCATCACATTATCTTTGCTCACCCAAGCGACATATTGGATTGGAGCAAATAGAGGGCCGTGACTAACTGCTCAATATGTCCACCAGCCACAAAGACGGTATAGCCCATGTGCATTATACTGTACACTGCATGTATAGCCAACCTCACCGCCATGCCTGGTGGGTTCTCACTATAGTAGTTGAACAACAAAATAGGTGCTTGGGAAAAAAAAACAGGGGAAGGAAATGGTGATGGAAAACCCAAGAGCAGAGGAGTTCAGGAAGAGGAAATGGACAAGAGGCGGAGAACAAGCCAGGAAGAGATGGAGAGGAGGAAACCAATAATAAACGGAAATGGAGGATTGGCCTTCGATTCAGATTTACACCTGCACTTTATCTACAACCTGCTCTCGTGTGTTTGTCAGTGCGCCTGTGCGGTGTGATAGAGGCAGGTTAGGTTGATAAAAAAAAAAAAAAAAGACCCAACGGTTGATTTATTGGAGAGGAAATTGCTAACCATCTAACAGTGTCACCGACGATATAGATTGGCTGTGCTCTCATTTCCATTTTGCTCCTCTCAATTCTTTCCGTCTGTTCTTCATCATCTCATCCTCTTCCTCTCCCACGACGCCAATAAGCGGCAACATGCGCGGCTTCCCCCGACCATCCGCAGGGGCCGTGATAGGCATCATCTCGACTTATTGTCTCTGTGGCTTTTCATTTTTAATTTTTGCGGAGAGATAGATAGTCTTCACTTGTCATATGATAGTGAGGACAGAACAGGAAATCTTCAGGTTGTAGAGACGCAACAGGAGCAACACCTGGACAATCTGATGAGATCCAGTCCAAGAATTATAATAAGAACTGACTCAGTGATAAATGGAATTCCGCATCTTGGTGGTGAAGTGGTTCCCCAATGAGTGAAAATACAATCAGTTTTTTTTTAACGGTAATTATAAATATTTGCTTACACAGACTCATTTTCGGGCTCAACAAGTGTATGCTTCTGCCTTATGTTACCATGGTAACACAAATTGCACTCTGCTTTGGGCCCCAAAGTGGAAGGTGCGGAAAGCGTGTTGTAATTAATCATCATTTTGGGTGGAAGCATGTCATAAACATGTAAAGAGGTGTGTAACTGCAATAGAGAAAATTCAGGAAAAGACAAAACTTTTAAGTACACCCACACAATCTGAGGAGAGCGATTAGAAGAGCTCTATCGAGAATTCTGCATCGAGAAATTTGCAATGTGCTTGTACCATATGCACCAATCTGCATGTTAATTGACAAGTGGACTTCCATCCACTTGTTCATGAAGTACTGCACCTATGAGTGAAAATAAAATTCATGCCTTTGCTGTAGTTGTTTTGTAGCCCGGGGGAGAAAATAGTTACACTCCTGGTTGCCATGGCAACCAAAAATGTACGCAGTATTGACCCTACAGTGGAGGAAGCATGTTGGAATTCCTGGTTTAATTTATTTATTTTTTTAATAAGCATGTCATAGGTATACTTACATACATTCTAGACTACTACTACTATGACTATTACTACTACCACTACTACTACTGCTACGATATTAATCTTGCCAAGTCAAATTTTCTTGATGTTATTGGCAGATAATTTTGCTGAAGTAATCCTAATTTCATTAAAATTTTTTTTGGTTTGTTTTTCTTTTCTGTCTTTAAGATCAGTTTTTCCTGTTTTGGAACTGTTTGAAATTCTGGGTAAAAAAAAACAAAAATCACGTCTCCTTTAAATCAAAATCTGCATTTAACTGGTGAACATTTTCTTGTTATTTTCTCATAGTAGAGCGTGCTGTCAACAGTTCACTCACTGTGTAGTGTCATTTTTAAGGCAGACTTTTTCTTGCTGACTTCTTTGTTTCAGCAACCTGAGCAACAACAAGCTGCGGGACATCCGCGAGGGAGCTTTCGACGGAGCGTCGGGCGTTCTGGAGCTTCTTCTGACTGGCAACAAGCTCACAGGACTGCAGGGACGAATGTTCCGAGGCCTTACTGGCTTGAAAACTCTGTAAGTGTAACCCCTGCATATAAGCATACGGGGTTTTTTTTGTTTTGTTTTTACATCTCAGTGCTAAGGAAATATGTTGAAGTAAGTTGAGGAGCTTCATCTAGAAAAACGTAGTGCTTTGTTTATGTGAGTTGAGGAGCTTTATTTTGAGAGAGATGTTGCTTTGCCACCATCTTGTGGCATCTATAGGATATACAGTAGAATACCAAATACTATGATTCGAACATTGATAGTAAACCCTGTGCTATTTAATTGCAGAGTTTAGCTATTTGTTGTAGGGCTCTGTCCCAAGTCCACATGAAGAGTGAGTAGAGCTGGATTTGGAAATAACAATGGAACACATGAGTTAACTTGGGTTGATGTGAACTTCGTTGGTGTGTGTGTGTGTGTGTGTGTGTGTGTGTGTGTGTGTGTGGTCTCTATGTTTGTGTGTGTGGGGTTTTGTGTGTGTGTGTGTGCGTGCGTGCGTGCGTGCGTGCGTGCGCGCGCGCACGCGCGCGTGCGTGTGTGCTTTTACAGCCAAAATGTCTTTTCGATTTGTGATTGTAACTGATAGTGTTAGACTCAAAATGCCTTTTTGATTTGTGATAGTAACTGATAGTGTAAGACTGTTTATTCACCCACCCAGAAATCAAAGCTAATGACAGTCTCATTTAGCCACCCACGCTAAACTGGCTAGCGTCCAATTAGGGTGTTACATGATAGCGCACTAAATTATGAGCCTAGCTAATGTCGTCTGTACATGCGTGGTAAAGATGAGCTAATGCTATCATTTATATATATTCGGGCTAATGACTCGCTAATGGCATGAAAACCGTCTCTGTCTCATGTTAAGCGGCTCCATGCTACAGTAATAGCCAAGCTAACTCGTTTAGCCCCCCCGCAGTTTGCTCACTAACTTGATTAGCTGCAGCCCACGTGACTCCCAAGGCGACCATGGCTGATGTCTCAGGGCAGACTCAGTTGCGGTTGTCCTTTGGGGACCGGTCAGATCGTATTGTGCTATTTATATATTAATTTTCTTTTTACCCACTCAAAGTAGACATTTTCAATCCAAGACACACATCGCAAGAGCTCTTTTGACAAAGCCCTGTTTAAAACTTATGTTTGGTTTTGACAGAGGAGTATAAACATGAGAACATGTTTGGCATTAAGTTCGTGTTTGACAGGCAACACCTGCCATACACTATATTAATATAAGTATTGTCGTTGTAACTAAATCCTCCAATTGACAGCCGTGTGTTGCTATAAATACTTCATAATGCGTATGTGGAGGTACTAATCTTCCAGTGCAAATATTTTCCCAACAAATTACATTGCCTTGTTGGCAAACTGTTTTTCATGTAGAATCGGGAGATGAGTGACATAAAGTGATTTATTTGTACAATTTATTACCCGCATTCCAGAATGCTGCGGAGCAACCAGATCAGCTGCATTGACAACACGACATTTACGGGCCTGAGCTCGGTGCGTCTGCTCTCGCTGTACGACAACCGGATCGCCAGCATCGCCCCGGGAGCCTTTGCCACCCTGCACTCCCTCTCCACAATGTAAGTCGGGTTTGTTTTTGTGGCAGTGTCACAAGCACATATTTTATATTTGAAAGATCACACGCCAAATGAAAATGTCACAAAACGTGCCCACAAAAAGTGGTTGATTGTGCATTCTGCCATTGAGTGAAAGAGCATTTAATTGTTCTGCATGTCACTATACATCGCTGGCATAAATTGCCGAACAAATATTAACATTAGAATCTGGTTTGTAAATAACATACCAACCACTCAGGGAAATTGCATCATTTCCAATGTCACAATTGTTGGGAATCAATGAGGTCTCAGCGTTTTATTAAGAACCCTGTGAACTGTTTTGTAGTTGGAAAAATATGTAATGTCTCCTTTAATTCATCCAGCCGACATTACATATATCAAATTCTAAAACCATCCAAAAGCCGAAGAACAGTTTTCAAGGATATTACTATTTTCAACCAGGAACTCGTACGGTCAATCAATTGGTATGCGTGTTTGTCATGTTTTGTCAACATTGTTTTTGTTTGTCCAATTGGACTGAGATTTTTGACAACATTGTTAAGAACTGATATGCACAGACATTGATTTTCTTGGTTGTTCTAGTATATACTGAGCCAAAGGCTCGTTGTTTTATCAGCCACATTCCCCGTTGCGTTTATGAGGGAGTGAATTACATGCCAGTACTGCTTGTCTTCCGTCTTCCGACCACCAACTGTACATGTGAAGGTTGTAAATAACGTATTATATCAGCCTCGTAAAACCTCAAAAGTTTATCTTTATTTTTTACTGTGAACACATACCGCAATATAAAAGTCTATCCCCCCCCCCCTCAAAACAACAAGAGCTCGTATACTCGTCAACGTCGATTCAAAGTTCTACCTCATTCTTTGTTGGAGTCAAGTTTTGACAGGAAGGTTGGACAAATACATATTGCTGCATAAAATTGAGCTGTAAAACAATATTTTCCATCGAATGGCTGAAACAGAAGTGAATACCAAATAGCCGTCTTTGCCTTTCACTCAGAATCTGGATAAGGTGGGATTTCTGCTGCAACTTGTTTGCACTTACACAATGACACGTCAGGTTAATCTGCCATCTAGTGGAAGCGCATTTAAATGTTCTGCCCGTTACTGGACGTCACTTTCATCGATTGATCCCGAAAGATAAATGGTTTGTAGTCACTAAATAGCAATTTTAAGGCCAACTCAATGAAAGTGGATAATGAATTCTCACCGCAGAATTGTTGGAAATCACAAGACCTAAACGCTGTGAACCTGTTGCTAACTAAAATAGCAGCACCAAATGACACACTTAAGTCTCTGGTATTAAGTCAAGGGTGTGGACTGAATACCGTATTTTCCGCACTACAAGGCGCACCGAAAAGTCTTCAATTTTCTTAAAAGCTCACAGCGCTCCTTAAAATCCGGGGCGCCTTGTGTATGGTCATTACTGTAATATGTTGACCCCAAGGTGGCTCCTTCCTGGAGACATGCTGACAATGTTATAACTTTATTAAATTAAGTTTTTGTTGCAGCTTCAAAAAATAGAGAGCTGTGGTGGTGTTTTTTTTTTTTAAAACGCACACTTTATGAATGTTTTTCACAGTCTCAACTATAATACAGTTACGTCTGTCCGTCTCCGTGCCTTCTCTTCTTCCTTTGACTCGAGAGGCGTTCATGACCGGCGGAAAAACGTAAATTAACGATTCCTTCATTGAAACTACGGAAATGGAAAATAATGCATCAAAACAGAAAATCAAGCAAGGAAATCACAAAATAAATTCTAGAGCTCCCCTACAGAATTTATTTTGTGATTTCCTCGTTTGTGAATACAGTACACAACAAAGGAATAAATAACAAACACTGCTGAGACAGTCCAGTCTCCTACAATTGACTGACATCTGGTCGTTCTGTTGCAGCTACGCTCAATGAAATGCCTAAATAAATTCTGTCGGGGGGCTATAGAATTCATTTTGTGATTTTCTGTGTTGATGCATTACTGTATTTTCAATTTTGATCGTTTCATTGAAGTAATCGTTAATTTACGTTTTTTGGAGGCGGTCATGAACGCCTCTCGAGTCAAGTGAAGGGCCGTGGCTCCATCTAGTCGATGCATTGTAGATTGTGCCTTTTAGTCCAGTGCGTGCAATATATGAAAAAAAATTAAAAATAGGCCATTCATTGAAGGTGCGCCTAATAATTCAGTGTGCCTTTTAGTGCGGAAAATACGGTATATTAACCTACAAAGGTATTAAATGGGATCTTAAATTATGTAGGAAGGATGCCTTTAACACTCACGGGATCACTCTGCTATGTTTTGCTTGTCCAGTTTGTTGGGATTACTAATCGTGTCTTTGCATGTCTTCATGACAATCTGTTTTGGGTCAAGGGTCCATGTGACACATATTGTAAGATTCTATAGGTATACACATGAGTTTGCAGTTGATTAATTTGATGATGTAGGTATTTACGAAAATAACCATAATCTTTTGGGGGTTTTAGCCTTGCATCAGTCTTGGCATTCACTTTTAATTGGTGCATGCATTGTGTGCCATAAAAGAAACAAGGGGAAATTCTTGGAGAAAGCCTGTTTGCTCATTTCCTTAGCCGCCTTGTGTATTTTTATTTAATTTTTTTTTAGGCTCCCTCTCCACCAACCCGCACACCCTTTCACACCTACCTCTTGTTTCCCAGTAGAGTGTGTGGGTTTAATTAAAAGATTAACACATCGAAAAGGGGAAGGAAGGGATTTGGCTGAGGTAGGGTCGCCACACATGGAGGTCAATTCATTGCGAGGAAATGAAAAAATAACTGGACTTCCGATGCGGAAGAAGAAGCATCCTTTTAACATTGTGACACACAAAGAATTATTACATGAATTGCTGAATTGTCCTGGCCAGAATTTGAAAGTCTGCATGGGTCTTGTGTTGTTTGGAAAACGGCTTTTAAAATGAATGAAAATGCCATTAATCAGTTCATCGGCTCATAAAAATAACAACAGAAAATGTTCAGACATTATTTTAAAGAAAGAAAATAGCATTATATAACATTGTCATTTTCCTAAAATAATGGCCCGTCTTTTTGTTTTGTTTTTTTTTGTCAGAAAACAAAAAAAAAAAATGAACCAAAGACCGATTATAAAATTCCTGTATTATATAATTTCAGCGCTGTCCTGTGAAAAGCATGCCCACTTTTTTGGGGGGTTTGTTTTACGTTAATGAGATGTACGAAACGCCGACATCCCATATACGTTTTTTTTTTTAATGACAAAAATGGACATCCTTGTTTTTTTACAGGATATCTATGTTATATTAATCATTTAAGTTCAGGTGTAAAATTAAATTATCTTCACTTTAATTTATTATTATTTTAGCAGAGATGGCCAGCAGCCTAAGAAAACGTTTGAGGCAAAAAAAAATATTATAGTACTTTTTGTCGAAGTATTAGTTAGGCCATTATTTTAAGAGAATGATTATATAGTATTTTTAAATATAAAACAGTATTTAAATAAAGGTAATAATTCATTTTTCAACACAGCAGTGTTATGAGAAAATCCGTGGCCTGTTTATTACTGTAACCGTGGTAACAAATGTCCCCGAAGCCGCACTACAAACGGAGCCAGAGCGGACCAGAAGCCCTGACCCGTCATTCATTTTTCAAGATGAACTTTTGTCTGGGAAAATGATGCCAGCTGCCAAACCCTTGCTCCTCCTCCTTCCCCCTCAGGTTTAATATGCCTCAACATAAATATCGCATGAGCTGTCGGAAAGGCAACAAAAAACGATGAGAAGTCATCGAAAAAGAAGAATGCGATGAATACGATAACCTTCTTTTCTTTTGCTTCTTTTGCTGTTTGGCTCGCCTGGCCTGCTTATCTCTAACTCTCTGTATCTCATTTAGTTCACAAAATGAATAAAAAAAATGAATGATAACCTTTTTCTCCCGGCCTCTTTGATTTCCTCTTAGCCCCCCGACCACCACCACCACCACCACGCACTTCCATTTGAATGTTTTTCAGTTTATGACCGAATGTGTAGTTAGCAGTGTTGTAAAATCAACATTGAAATTCTGTTGGTTCTTAGCAACTGAGAAACGCTTGCTCTTGCTTGCTAGTGGTGTCCCTTCTGTTCGTCTTTGTCATGTCTCGTCAGTCCTGCAAAGGTTTGTTTTGAACGCAAAACCGATGAAGGGTCCGGTTGCCTTGATTCAACTGTCGTTGATACTAAACAGGAAATATTTCTAGCACCTGGTTGTCCCAATACTTTAAGGGGTGCTTATTTGTTGAGCTGATATGTCTTACCTTCACTCTGGACACTGCAATGTTATACTCAACCATCTCCACTTTCTGCAGTCCCATTTCTTTTCGACCCACAATCTGCCCTGGAAGAAAGTCTGTGTTCTAACTGTGGCCAACAGTACCCTCATTCTCTCAAAAAAACGAGGTGACTCCAGCTAAGCCAAAGCGTAGACGAGAGATGGAAAACAGCAAGTCCCGACAAATTCAGTCTGCATATACTCTGCTTATATTCTGTTTGTGTGTCTTTTGGCAGTAACCTCCTGTCCAACCCGTATGTGTGCGACTGTCACTTGGCCTGGCTGGGTCAGTGGTTGAAGAAGACCAGAGTGGTGAGTGGAAACCCTCGCTGTCAGAGGCCCGCCTTCCTCAAGGAGATCCCCATCCAGGACGTGGCCAATCCCGACTTCACCTGCGATGGTAATGCGATAAGCTGTGGGACGGACATGTTTTGTTTTTGGCCCATTAGAACATAATCCTCAGCATTCTACCACATTACTATATTGATTGGCTCACATCTTCTCAAACGTTCAGTGAACAAGAATTTAATATTTTATGTAAGGGATTACGGGTTACCACTGCTAGGCGAGGCCCACCGGGGGTCAAGACCCCTCCAGAGACTTATCAAGCTTCATCACCAGACAATTAAGCATCTCAACAACATGACTGTCCACAAAAACTAAAGCTTACATGGATCATCTGAGGCTGTGCTCTTGCACATCTTGCAAGGATATATGAGCGGTCGTAGCTATGGATAAATTAAAACAAATAAAATAGACTAATGATACACGGGGAGTTGGAAATATCGATTGGAACATCGCTCAAAGTCCAAGTTCCGACTGGAACAAATAGAGGGTGAAGTCATCTGACGTCAAAAAACGTCAGTGGCCGCAGGCACCATCTCCAATATCTGCATTTATTGGTTACATGATATATTAGTGTGTTGATATATTATCAGTGCATGAAGTTTTCATGCATCATTTTTAAAATTTGTCAAAACTGCCACAAAAATAAAAAATAAAAAAAAAAATAGAAAAACATTGTTTGTTGCCAAGACTGCTGACGGTCAGATGAGTAATTCACAAGCAAAACAAATACTATATCGCGGTTGTCCCTAAATTGGATCATTTTGAGGTTGGGCATCGTAATCCTCCAGTAGGATGTTTCTGACTTCCCAGCAGTGTTGAGCGCAGCATTTAAAAAAAAAAAAAAAAGGATTAAATTCTCCTGAGAGGAAAGGAAATTGAAATGATCAGGATGTAATTCTTCACATTGTCATGTTGTGCCAATGGGTCTCTGGATGAGTACTCAACTTGAATAAACTGGGTCGCGGTTCAGTGCTCATTACGTCAACGCTTAACCAAGCATCCAGATGCTCACGTCTGTGTTTCGAGTCCTTGCGTCTTACGCGATCTGGCTTGTCGGTCGCGTTGTTATTTTGGAAACGCGGCAGCTCATAAGCACGCTCCACATCCTCGGCAGTGTATTGTGAGGCCAGTGCGAATGCTAACCGCTGGCCAGACGCCCCCAGTGACATCATGACATCACTGTGTGGTTCCCGCTCTGACGCTGCCGTTACCACGACAATGACTTCCAATCGCCACCAAGGCTGCTCGCTTCGGTCGCCAAGTTTGATGCTGCGCTGATGCCTTTCTCTTCATCCAAACTTACTTGGAATTGATTTTCACTCTTCTGATAATTTCCTGCGCTGCAAACTTTTATGAAAGATCGTCTTGGAAAGTCGTTTGCTGGTTTGGCACTGGTAAAAAGTTGGTGTAAGATTTGACAATATGAAGTCATATAAATGCTATTGAAGAGGTTTATTACACGTTCTAACACTTGTATTTTAGTTTGTGGGTGGACTTGATGTGTAAATGTGTGTGTGCGTGTGTGTGTGTGCGTGCATGTGCGTGTTTTGAGGAGTCATCAGTGCAGACAGAATAACATATTGCCAACGAGCTGTCAATGAGCCTGACGACTTTTCCCGTTGTTGAAAAAGTCACCACTTTTGGGAAATATTTTGAGTACAGTGGTTTGGTAGAAGGATAATCATGCAAAAAGTGCTTCTGAAGAATGGCTGCTGGAGGAGGCAATCCAGTGGACCCTCCGAGTATTGGTGGTTCGGCTTTCGTGGATTTACCTATTCATCATTTTTTCTGAGAATCTTTTTTTTTCCAAATTCAAGTTAACATTAATATTTTAATGAATATATTGATAGAACACTTTCTTGAAATGAATCAGCTATGAAAGTTAGCATGTCCACAATTGATGAAATAAATACATTTGCCTTTCTTCCTAGTCAGGCTAACTTGAGCTCGTTTATACTCTGATGTTATTTAATAAAGCAGAGAAGCTGAACTTGTTCTGAAAAAATAAACAATACTTTTACCGGTGTGCTACATTTAGATTTTATTCAGAAAAAGTTTTTATTTCTACATTTACTAATGTACCAAATATTCTACGTTTAACAAACAATAGCTCCGTTTTTAATGTGTAATTGCAGTACCGTGATACTGTGAAACCGCTCAAGTTTATCATACCATGAGAATCTGATACCAGCTCGTGAATACTCGTCAAAGAGATGTAAAAGGAAGCTATTGAATATCCATGAAACGACCTGTAACTGGAAATGTACCCCTAAGAGACCACTGTTCACAAGGGAGAAACGAAAACATTTTCCGACCCCTTTTGATGGGGTGAAGCACTCATTGAATCCAAACATTCAACCATCTGAGTAGATTACACAATTGTTTTGACCGTATTGGACTCTTAATCTCTGTAAGTGGCCAATTAGCTTGTGTTTCTAAACCACAGTCAGTTCCTGTCCAAACTTTGTGCAATTTAAGGAGGTGTGCTGCTTGAATTTCATTACAAACTGCAAAATCTTGCCTGGCGGTGACATCACAATACGCAAAAAGCACGACCACTAAATATAAACCTATTTTGAGTGTCCATTTACACACACACACACAGAAACTCAAATTGCGTTGTTATTGGCTCGGTGGCTCCTCCTCATTATCCTTCATTATGGTTTTAACTCTGTTGGCTTTCACTCTATTCAAAGCACAGTTCAAGTGTTCCCATAATGCGACAAGCAGCGCAACGTTAGCACAGTGTGTGAGCGTGTGTTTGTGTGTTATACAAGGAAATGAAAGCCTTTCTCAGCCAAGAACAATGCTTTGGGCTGTGATCATTCCTAACTCTTCAGTGCGCAAGGCCTGTACAACCAGCCATGTGTTTTTTTTGGGGTTGTGACCATGTCTATATAAGCATGCTTAGCTTGGATTTTCAATTGTTACATATGTACTAGCTAGCACACCTCTCAAGTGTTTTTATTTGTACACTGTATATATGTGGGGGTAGGGGGGATACGTCCTTGTCACACAGTCCTTGTTGATTGCAAGTGTTGTCTTATCAGCCTCTGTTCATCTGAGGTTAGATAAGACTTTATTGATCCCACTCTGTGAGATTAATTTGTGGCAGCAGTGTGAAGAAAAGGCACAAAACACAATACAATACAATACATGCTGATTTATATAGCGCTTTCACAACAGCTGCAGCTGCAATAAAGCGCTTACATACAAAATTAGTGAGAATAACAATACAAATACGCTCAGATGAACAACTTGGACAACTGTATGCTTGCAAATAGCCCCCTGGAAGAAAAAAAAAATCACAAAGCTCAAATGTCTTCAAAATGGCGTAGTCATAGCTCACTCGCACGCCAACGAACTGCACGTCGTCGAATAACCACGAATGCAAATAAAAGGCGGGGAGAAGGGACTCACGTCAGACAACAAAGTGTATCACATGACATTGATTTAGCCACGCCCACAAAATCAGGAAAACTGAAAGGGGGATTAACACGCTATAGCCCCACAACTGAGTACTCAGGATTTCTCAGGGTAAGAGGGTCATTAATTCATCATTCAAATAGACACCTCCTTCAAATAAACACCCGTACAGTAAATGCATTATGCAAATGAATAAAACACAAAAGTTTATTGCACTGGTGAACTTTTTTTAACTGGAGAAGGATTTTTACATTTCCACTGCATATGTTGGAATGCTCAGATAAGATCAGCATCCACATGTGCAATTCGAATCATTAAATGGGAAAAACTCCCCTTCTTTTTCTTTCAACGCCCTAAGCCTAAGATAAGACAATCCTTTATTTACAGTTCATCCTTTTTTAAAGAGCTAAAGTTAAACTATGGCTGCAAGAGTTGTCAAGATAGTACCAGCTCTTGTCATGCTAGAAACGCGCTAATGTTGCCCATTTATCTACCTGCTAAGTATGCACAATTAGCCTCAAACACCATCGTCCCACCATAGTGGATAAAGTCAGCATTGACTCAGATTGATCGTGCTTGTTGGGGGAGGAGTTCTTGTTGAGCGATGCACCAAACTCCCAAATTGCAAATTAAAAAAAAGAGAGAGAATGAAAAACGTTCTGCCACCTCTCTTTCGCGCCCTCCCTCTCGCTCTCTCTGACCAACCCCCGTGCTCCGTCTTTCAGGTGGCGAGGACAACGGCTGCCTTCCTTCATCTGGCTGCCCTGATGTTTGCACATGCTCAGACAGCGTGGTGCGATGCAGCAACAGAGGGCTGCACTCGCTGCCCAAGGGCATTCCCAAGGACGCCACGGAACTGTGAGTCTGGTGCACACCCTCCTGCCAAGCAGACACACTTAAAATCCAAACTATTTAGACCAAGGGATTTCTTATAATCAATAAAATAGTTGGGAACCAACCACTTACGTAAAAGCAAAGCCGTGGAATTTATTCACTCGTTATTTGTGAGTCATGATAAAATGTCACAATGTTAACGAGCAACAAAAAAAACATTTTGGGGGGAGGGGGGTGGACAGTTGTTGCCAGGCAGTGTTCATAAGGCTCAATCATAAGTGCCCCATCGGCCCATGACTTAAATGCCATATGCCATTCGCGTCTTAACATTTATCGGTGTTATTTATTCAAAGATTTCTCATCAATATTAACCACAGTCTGCGATTGGCTGGCAACCAGTTCAGGTTGTCCCCCACCTACTGCCTGAAGACAGCTGGGATAGGCTCCAGCACGCCCGCGACCCTCATGAGGATAAGCACATTAGAAAATGGATAAAATACAGTGATACGTGCCAGAATCACATTGAAACTTATTTAAACACATTGAAAACACACACCAAAAATGTTATGTTTAACAGGAAAATCTAAAATAGATTAACCAAATTCATCTGGTGGAGCACTCACCCCACTGATGAATATTAATCCAGACCAAAACAGCTGATAAAATGAATTTTTTTTGGTCACCAGCAAGGCATTTTTTCACTTTAAATGTAATTGCACTTTTTTCTATGTGAAAATAATTCTTAGCAGATGACACATGATCAGCATCGTGCGGGGGTTGATTGGTTTTGAAACGTTTTTGTGCTGATGTAAATTGCGTGAATTGTACTTTTGCGGGGATGTCTGTTTGGAAGGATAAGCACATTAGAAAATGGATAAAATACAGTGATACGTGCCAGAATCACATTGAAATTTACTTAAACACATTGTAAACACACGCCAAAAATTTGTTTTAACAAGAAAATCTAAAATAGATTAACCAAATTCATCCGGTGGAGCACTGACCCCCATTGATGAAAATTAATCCAGACCAAAACGGCTGATAAAATGAATCCTTTTTTTGGTCACCAGCAAGGCATTTTTTTCACTTTAAATGTAATTGACTTTTTTCTATGTGAAAATAATTCTTAGCAGATGACACATGATCAGCATCGTGCGGGGGCTGATTGGTTTTGAAACGTTTTTGTGCTGATGTAAATTGCGTGAATTGTACTTTTGCGGGGATGTCCGTTTGGAAGGGGGAACGGAAAGCCCCCAAGCAGCATTACTGAAAGCTGGACGGTGAAACCACAAACTGTCCACGTTTTGAAATTGCTTTCTAAACCACATTCACTGGTTTGTAATGCTACGATGCCAAAGGTGCAGAAGCCATGGTCAGTCTTGTAAACACTTTGCCTAAACACTGCTAAGGCTGTTAAGTTTATCCTTCCTACCTGACTACATTCTATTTATCTATTCTTTTTCTTTTTAATTAAGAGTCACAGCAATAGTAAAAGAGCAATAACGTTGGCAGCTAGGGTAAATGGTACGGAAGATTTATTTATTTGTTTTTTGTGGAGAGAATATCCCTCATACTAAAGCTGAACGACGACATTGTCGCCGCTCCGCAAGCTCTGGAATGACTCCCGCTCCTCGGGGTCAATAACAGTGATTAGGTATTGATTAGGCCCAAGAAGACACTCCATCATAGTGTCCACTCGACCTACTTCTGAGCCAGGAGAAAGGTGGGGGAGCAGTTTGTCACAAAGCATGTGTGTGTGAGAGGCATGTTGCATTATTCCATTTGTGTGTAAGTAAAAACTTCACTGAGATGCATTCAAGTGCAGTTTTTGTAGCTTTGCTCCACGAGCCAAACATCCCAAACCTTATTTCTCGTTGATTGTATCTTTCTTAAGATACACGATATCCGACTTGCAAATCCTTCCGTTGTTCTTTGCTTTGACATCCAAGCACAAACTTGACAATAAAATAAGCAGCAGTTTGGCAATAACCGAAATAAATCACCAAAACAGTCTTGAAGCTGTTTAAGGCTATTCCCGGTTGAAGTTTACAAAAAATGAATTATACCGCGTGTATTTAAAACTACCAAACAATGTTGCCTGAAAGGCCCGCTAGCTTAATGTGAACATAAGGGAAGTGTCATTGACATGCCAACAGTTAGCATCATATTTTTAGAAACAATGGATTTTCGAACACACAACAATATATAACACACCAGGTATGTAGTCTCAATGCACACACACACACACACACACACACACACACACACACACACACACACACACACACACACACACCCGACTTGCAAATCCTTCCGTTGTTCTTTGCTTTGACATCCAAGCACAAACTTGACAATAAAATAAGCAGCAGTTTGGCAATAACCGAAATAAATCACCAAAACAGTCTTGAAGCTGTTTAACGCTATTTCCTGTTGAAGTTTACAAAAAATGAATTATACCGCGTGTATTTAAAACTACCAAACAATGTTGCCTGAAAGGCCCGCTAGCTTAATGTGAACATAAGGGAAGTGTCATTGACATGCTAACAGTTAGCATCATATTTTTAGAAACAATGGATTTTCGAACACACAACAATATATAACACACCAGGTATGTAGTCTCAATACACACACACACACACACACACACACACACACACACACACACACACACACACACACACACACACACACACACACACACCAGTCAGTGGGTATTGGGTAATGAAGTAAACAATTCTCAAGACTATTGTATGACCTTCCTCCTCTATAGATGTACAGCAAGACAGAAATAAATTTCTTTCAGTGTTTTATTTTGTGAGTTTTCCTGAACTAAAAAAATAACCTTGGTACAAGTACGTCTGAATGGATGAAAAGAGGTGCTAAATTTATCTATTGACCACAGTGTATTTGAATTCTTTCAAATGCCTTATCTGTGAATTTCTTTTTATTTAGCTTTTGTTGCTTCTTCACTATGGTTTCCATTTGATAGTAATATGTCCATTTGTATTCAAACAAGGGAATACCTTTTTTTTTTGAATGAATATTCTCTCATAGCTTCAGCAAAACATGCAAGTTGGCATTTGCCAACTCGCTCATGGCACATGCCACTCCAACAAGCCCCGCCTCTTGAAATCTCATGCATGTACACAGATCATACAATATGTACACTATGTAATATACTTAATTTGCTTGCAATATATATGAATATGTTTGTAAACTTTCTTTACAGCGTTTATAAAAAAAAAAAATAAAAAAAAATGGGGATATGGTCTCTCTATCCGATCCTGAGAGTCTATCAATAGCAAACCACGACTAGCCGTGTTTCACTTTGTTCCCCATATATTCTGTAGCGGTGTTTCCTCTCAAATATATATACCATGTACTCTCCTTGCAGTTATCTGGAGGGTAATATGCTGACTACTGTGCCCAAGGAGCTGGCGGCCCTGAAGCATCTGTTACTGGTGTACGTACACGTGGCCGCTCGCCTTCGTCTGCTAAATCCTCGTGTGGTAGAGGAAGTGTGTGTGTCGTGTGTGTGTGTGTGTGTGTGTGTGCGAGGAAGCGTGTGTGTCGTGTGTGTGTGTGTGTGTCTTAAACATATATGTTTGCCTCTACAGAGACCTGAGCAACAACAGTATCAGCACGGTGCCGCCGTACACCTTCAGCAACATAACTCAACTGGCCACGCTGTAAGTTATTCCCGTAGCTCCACAATCAGTGAGACGGTCATATTGCAGTGACAGATTTCCATTGTTGACCGCTTTGTTCAACTCTTAAACATGTGATTGCTCCAAAATGTTGCGTCCATGTTTATAATTTGGCAGAACGGAATGACTTGCCTTTACATTTGCATTGCTCCATAAAAGCCATTTAAAACATTTTATTTTACACTCCACGCCCATTGACACTGGTCACGCCACAAGGTTGGAGTAACACTATGCATTTTTAGCTTGTTTTCAAGCCTTGAAACGTATCCGGTTTTTGTGCAGTCACGCTTGTTCACGCCAGGGAGTCACCCAGTGCAAACAACTACATCAGTTAGCCCCCAGAAAAACATCAACGGAACAGACTGTGATTTAAGTGTGCGGCTCAAGGGTGTCTTTACTGCACTGCAGGGGGAAGAGATAGTCCACCGCTTCTTTCCGTTCTCACAAGAATTGAGTTGACAGTTCTGTGAAACATAATGCAGCATAATGTGTTGGAACTGAACGCCAATGCGCCGGTGCACATGAACAAACCTCTGCAGCGAAGCATAGGGAAAAAATGGCAACACAAGTAAAAAAACATGGCGGACACATGTCATTGAAAAGGTCGTATTTTAGCCCAAATGTGGTTTATGCTGGGAGGTTCGGCTTCCAGGCATGTAATTTCAGATAAAAATTCATTTTCTAGAAAAGCTTTTCCGAGTAACCCTGAAAATAAGCCAGTTTTCTACTAAAGAAAGGGCATTGCTGTTTGTACAAACTCATACAAAAATATGATGAGAACAAGCTGTCCTTCTACATTTGACTTTGAAAAGCCCACAATGAGAAGCTACACTAGCACAGGGAAAGAAAAAAACAAAAAAAACATGAGTTTCACCAGTCGACATGAAATTGGATGGACATGTCAATGGTAACAGGACGCATTAAAATGTCTCAAGGACCCATAAATGAAATTGAAAATGAAGTCAGCCATTTTGGGGAGCTTTTTGATAAACTCAGACTAAAGGATTTGTCGAAATGAACCCCAGTTGGAGCAGGTACACAAGCCAGATGGGCGGCACTAAAGCGAACCATTTTCAGCAATCGACATGAAATGGGATGGCCATGTCTGTCGTGACAGACACACGTAAAAGTCTTGAGTCCCATTCAAAAGTACAGTATTTGGAACAACAAGGTCTGTTCCTTTTTGTTTTCGTTGCATACTGAGAACAGATGTCATGCCATTACCCAATAGAAAGCCATTCTGTTTTATTTTGGGGCACGTCTCATCCTCCCAGCAATGCCGCACTCTGCAGCCGTACATAATAAAAATGCGAGAAATCACCATTGCCGGTGTTGAATTACGAAGGTTTATATGCCTACACCATCAAGCTTCCAGTAATAAAGGGTACAGATAGTATAATGGCACATGATCTCAAGAAACAACATGTGCATGAGAAATCTCAAATGCTTGGAGCTCAGGCCTGTGACCTTGTCTATTCTCTTCAACAGCATCCTGAGCTACAACCAGATTCGCTGCATCCCTGTCCACGCCTTCCATGGTCTCAAGTCGCTCCGCCTGCTGTGAGTCACAAGCTCCCATGTCGCAGTGCTCGCTGTCTTGCTGCTTTGGAACTAAATCAAAATTTAATCAGCCCCTTTTGGCGCCGTGCCATGTGCAAAGCATGTCGCAGCCACCCGCTCGTTTGTTGCGCCGGGCTACCCGAAGAGATAAAAGTGATGAGCTCTCATCATCTGCATGATGTGAGCCGCTCGATTCCCAATGCGTCCCACCGTTCCTCCATCCATCCTTCCTTCTGTCCTCTCCTGCCTTCTTGCCGCCCACCCGCTGTTGGGCTTGATGAATGGACCTTCAGCATGTGTTTCTCTCTCTCATCCATCAGCTTGTCCACCCTCTGTCTCACGACTCAAATGCACAGCGTGCCTGCCTTTTGCCGCCTTACCGCCATGGTCGGTCGTCTCGGTGCTGTTCATTGGCAGCTAATTTCTAATTAATTGTTAGGTTTTCCAGTGAGCTAGAGTGATTTTCAGACACAAAAAAAAAATAATTAAGTCGCAGAGGTGCTTAGTTCATCAATTACAAAATACAAGCGTTGTATGACAGCAGTGAACAATTAAATCACTTCCCAGTCATCATCAGTTTGGCAAATAGGCAAAGCAGCTTTATTTACGTAGCATATTTCGGACACAAGGCAACTTAGTGTGCCACAGACACAATGTCCAAAAGCATTTACAAACACAACAGCTAACGACATTCAGAAGCAAAGAAACTTACTAAAACGTATGAAAGGAACATACATTGACAACATTTAAACACACTGACAGAAGACTTAAAAAAACATTGAAAATATTTACAAGTAATGAAATAAAATTAAGTTTCCAAAATGACTAAAATACTGTCCTGTTAAATTGATTTCAAAATGTTTAAGACTTTAATGAAATTGTGAACAATTTATGAAACAGGATCAATTCATATTTCTTTTCAGACTCCACACATTCAATCCCAGGTAATTATCTACATGTTTTTCAAACGTTTTCAAGAGTGAGAGTAAAATAAAAATAAAATAAAATTAAAAAAAGGTCTGAAAATGGCTGGCACTGAATGAGTTAACACCCCTCCCAGTTAAAGCTCACTGTTACACAAAACATAAAACAAACAGAATTACTAGTCGTGTATTTAAAAAAAACAAAGTTGCCCAACGCTACACCTGCCAGCTTAATGCTAACATATTTTGAAATATTAATGCTAACAGTTAGCATTGATAGTCGTGGTTTTAAAGCCATGAATATTTGAAAACAAACGGTATGGCATCATACATAGCCTATAGAACATATAAGAAGACTCACTAGCATATATTCTTTGTCCTCTTTTAAAAGCAACTAGCATTACAGAATCTTATTTTCTGTGACAGTAATAGAAGTCCTTATGGTTTGTGTCCGTATGTCTGTATTATACTGCCCCCAGTGGCTACGAAATGCACACCAAAAGGAGCAGCACAATGAATTAAAATGTAGCATTAAATAAATATATTAAATATATATTTTTACATTCTCTTTAATTACTGTATTTTATTACTCTGTTTTTCTAAAGAGCATATCAAAGTGGTTTTATTTGGGAATGGATGGAAATATAATTTGAGGCGCAAGTGTTGAGTTTCAAGTGTGGTCCCAGAGCAAATTAAAAGTCTCAAGTATCTCAAGGCACCTCATTTTCAATAGAATCGCACTGCATGGCTTTTAAACGTCGCTGCAATCAGTAAAACTGATTTTGTGTCATGCGTAACTGATATTAAAGACCCTCTGGCTTCATTACACGGAAATGTGCCAATAGTTTGTGTCTGATCATTTCCTCTCTGATCGTTTCATCAAATGTTACGTCTCAAATCCTCTTTACAAGTCTCTCAACCGCACTCTCACTTGACCCAGTTTTTTAAAGCCGCACACCCCCTTTCATCAACCTGACAGCCCTCTCTGTTTCACTAACTTGAGATTTTTCACAGTTTTTATTTCCTTGTCCTCCTTTGTGACTTATAAATGTAACTTAATGTGTCACCGTTACAATCATTTTGCCCACCTTCAGGTTGTTTGGGGCTATAAAGTGGTGATTATTACACCAGACTGACATTACACTTTTAATTGTGCTGCCCCTGGAGCCTATTACGGTTCTAAACAAAACTCGCAGGTGTCATGGCAGAGGTAGAGTTGTCGTATGTCCCGGATGAGTGCAGTACGTCTTGTGTTTGGATTTCTTATAAGAAAAGCAGATTGACATCCTGCTACAAATTACTATTTAGTCAAATTATAAAAGGAAAAAGGATTACAACTCATCCACGTTTCGTACATAAGATAAGATAAGAAAAACTTTATTGGTCTCACAATATTTTGTTATATTGAGTATGTTTTGTTATATTTTGATACCGTAGTCTGACACCAAAATTTTCATTTGGAAAGACATGCAGCCAAGTACAAACAAGGACATCAAAATAATCGCAAGCTTTTTTTTTTTTTTAAGCTCCAAGCGCTCACCTGGCGGACATTCACAGATTGCTTTCCTTTTTCATCCTTCCTGCCTATCCTCCTTTCATTTCAGTTCATGTTGCCTTGGGGACTGCCCCCGCTTAGTAACCTGTTGCCGGGCAGTCATCACTGTCACACCCTTATTACCAGCAGCACCCCTCTGGACCAAGCAGTGGAGGGAGAGCTATTAGTAACTGACACAAAAACATGTCCCAGTGAAATTTTTTTGGTAGACATGCACTTTTGTGCAGCAGAGACAGATGTGCTGCATACACTATGTACAGTAACTAAACACAGACGTGTGTGTGTGTGTGTGTGTGTGTGTGTGTGTGCGTGCGTGTGTGTGTGTGTGTGTGTGTGTGTGTGTGTGCGTGCGTGTGTGTGTGTGTGTGTGTGTGTGTGTGTGTGCGTGCGTGTGTGTGTGTGTGTGTGTGTGTGTGTGTGTGCGTGCGTGTGTGTGTGTGTGTGTGTGTGTGTGTGTGTGCGTGCGTGTGTGTGTGTGTGTGTGTGTGTGTGTGTGTGCGTGCGTGTGTGTGTGTGTGTGTGTGTGTGTGTGTGTGCGTGCGTGTGTGTGTGTGTGTGTGTGTGTGTGTGTGTGCGTGCGTGTGTGTGTGTGTGTGTGTGTGTGTGTGTGTGCGTGCGTGTGTGTGTGTGTGTGTGTGTGTGTGTGTGTGCGTGCGTGTGTGTGTGTGTGTGTGTGTGTGTGTGTGTGCGTGCGTGTGTGTGTGTGTGTGTGTGTGTGTGTGTGTGCGTGCGTGTGTGTGTGTGTGTGTGTGTGTGTGTGTGTGCGTGCGTGTGTGTGTGTGTGTGTGTGTGTGTGTGTGTGCGTGCGTGTGTGTGTGTGTGTGTGTGTGTGTGTGTGTGCGTGCGTGTGTGTGTGTGTGTGTGTGTGTGTGTGTGTGCGTGCGTGTGTGTGTGTGTGTGTGTGTGTGTGTGTGTGCGTGCGTGTGTGTGTGTGTGTGTGTGTGTGTGTGTGTGCGTGCGTGTGTGTGTGTGTGTGTGTGTGTGTGTGTGTGCGTGCGTGTGTGTGTGTGTGTGTGTGTGTGTGTGTGTGCGTGCGTGTGTGTGTGTGTGTGTGTGTGTGTGTGTGTGCGTGCGTGTGTGTGTGTGTGTGTGTGTGTGTGTGTGTGTAAATAAATAAATACATACATACAGAAAATCGATAGCAACTTTTGTACTCAAGTGCCAAAATAGATTTCTTAAAAACACATTTTACTTGATAAGCAATGACATAATGAAATTGATTAAAAGGAGATTCAATGTACAGTATACGTAAAATTGCTTTGTGGGGTCATGGCTAAAATGGAGCCCAGTGACCCACTTGGGCCCTGACATGAGTGTCCCCTTCCCCACTAAAACTTGTGTGCATGCAATCCCATCAGTATTTATCTGACCAAACTGTCACGTGCCTTTTGAAAGAAAAAAAAAAAAAGCATATTCCCTTCGGTTAGTTCGCCAGCGTGGACACTTTTAGAGTTGCTCGTTGTGTACCATGAGTGAGCGCACGTCACTCGGGGAAGGGTGGCAGAGCAAGAAGAGTGTAGTGTAAAAATCTGCTTGACAGCCACTATGTCTACGGGGAATTCGCTCTGGCAGGGCAGTCTTCGAGCGCCTCGTTGTCACAGTGTTAAAAATCTCTGTGGGGAAAGGAGGCTTAAGGTGGATATATATTTGCGGCTCAAACATGGAGTAAAGTGTAGGCGTATGAAAGATGGTATAAAAAGTCAAAGTAGTACTATTTGATTGACAGTTTAATAGGTTGCGGTTTCGAAGCATTCAGTGGATACGCCCACAGCACCGCATTTGAGAGTGGAGAGAAAGCCTATTTTTTCATCATTTTAATACCTCATCTTGGATCCTTGATTTTTTTATTTTAATTTTTTGCTTCAAATCATTCAAATTTAGCATGGTTGATAACAACACTCTCTGGTGTGTCAAATTTAAAGGACACATTCGTTTTCACTCTACGGGGATTTTAATAATAAATCATACTTTACCTACAATTAACCTATATTTCAGGGAAAAATAACTGACAAATTAATGCAAAAATATCACAGGAGTTTTAAGAACAAAGCAGTCCATGTGTGTATTTGCAGGTGCTCGTCAAAAAATTTCAATGTCATGAAAAAAGTATTTTTATTTCAGTAATACTATTTTTTTTAAGTGAAACTTGTGTCATGCATACATTCATTCCACATCTGCTACACCTGAAGTGTTAATTCATTTTAATTTAGATGATTAAATTTTTTTTTTTTTTTTTTTAATTACTATCTCAGAAAATGTGACCACTGTGAAAATCGTATGTGAGACATGGGTTTCAGCTGTCGCATTCCTTGTGTCAAGCCACTCTTGAAGAACAAACACAATCAGAAGCCTGGGTGAGGACAAAAAGGACCGGACTGCTGCAATTTGTTGACGAGCACCTGTATTTATCTATTTTTAAAGATGTAGTTATTGTATTTTGTTTTTAAATGTAGCATTTTTTTTTCATTATGTGAAGCACATAGAATTACATTGTGTATGAAATGTGCACTATCAATAAAACTGCCTTTCCTTGCCTTGCTTATAAAAGGATATTCTTAAAACACACACACGCACGCACACTCTCCATTAAAATACACACAGGCACATTTGTACACACAATGTCCTATATTCCATTCCAGCAGCAGCACCGGCTTCATTTCTGTGAACACAAGCTTTCTGTTTACTTTCTTTTTATCTATAAATATTTTAGTCATGTTCCATTATAGACGTGCGCGGTGGTCTTGTGCCGCAGATAATTTGAATAATTTATCGACCTGAACAAGGCCGTCTGGCAGTCGATGTGATTTACCTCACATGACGGCTGCGACTCTGTTTTTTTTTTTTTTCAATGAATTTTAATACTTCATTGGGATAAATCAAAAGCATGAAAGTTTCATATCAAATTAATCGACAGGTAGATTCATATTATAAATCCTTGGGTGGATACCACAACTCTGTACTGCCCCCTTACTGTCTCATATGGTGTTGCAAATATGGCGAATCAAGAGAAATTGCTTCATATATCAGCTCTTTTCTCAGGACTCTTCACGGAAACGACCTCTCAACTATCCCGGACGGCGCGTTCAACCACCTCACCGCTTTGTCCCACCTGTGAGTACATCACAAAAGGTGTCGGCAATACCAACGGATTATTGGAACGCTATTTTGTGAAAATGTGTGCAGGGCTCTCGGTGCCAACCCCTTGTACTGCAACTGCGATCTACGCTGGCTCTCCCAGTGGGTTAAGGCCGGCTTTAAAGAACCCGGTAGGAAAAAGTCATACAACGGTAAAATGCTGTTTATGTGGCATATGTTGCTAAGAAACGAGTGATTGTTGTCAGGCATCGCTCGCTGCACCGGACCTCCTGACATGGCTGACAGGCTGCTGCTGACCACACCACTCAACAAATTCCAGTGTAAAGGTAAAAAGGCTCTTTTAACCCCATTGTGGGCCACCATGAAATGTATTATGTTCCAATCAAAGCTTAGTTTCAGAAGAAGTTCCCAAAAGAAAGAGGAGACTCTTCTCTGGGCAGAAAAAAAATAATCATGGTAATCAGTGTTAGAACATGGTTTGATTTGGCCAAAAACAGAGGTTCCTGACCAAAAAGCCGAGAAAACGGACTAAATGAGTTAACGGCAGCCATGTTAAATCCCAAAAAAATGATACATTCCTGGCTCGGGTGTGCCTCTAATTTAGGTGGGAAGGGATTGTGTTTCCACATCAACATTCTGGCTAGAACTGGAGCATCTTGCTCATTTGTTAGCAACTCTGTTTGTCATCCTCTTCATCTGTTTCATGGCTCAGGTCCAGTGGATATCAGCCTTGTGTCAAAATGTGCCCCCTGCCTGGCGGAGCCTTGCCGGAATAACGGCACATGTGTGTCCGACCTATCTGGATCCTACCAGTGCACCTGTCCATTTGGATTTAAGGTGAGATGCTCTGCACACAATACTTGAGCATCTGTTGTCAACATGTAAGTTAGGAGACCGTGCCCTGTGGCAAATACCGGAAAACTGCAAGTTTTATATTTATATATCTATACATACACACACACACACACACACACACACACAGAAAAATGAATGAGTTAACTTACTGCAGTCTTCCCATGACTCTGGACTATGTGATTTTCCATTAACAGCCTAGGCTGCGTTTAGCTTCTCCTCAACATCCAAACATGTTTGTCTCTCAGCCGAGATGCATCACTTGAACTTACCTCAGTGACACCACTTTCCTCTTAGCCAGGGCTTTTACAGGCATCTTCGAGTATTTAAGGAAAGCACGTAAACCTTCTCGACCAACAGTTGTAGAAATGTGCCACAAAAAAAATGTAAGAATGAATAAATGAATAAATCAGTTGCGACTCGCGAGCCGCAAATTAGTTGACTTTATATTGGTTTGAGAGCTAATTCCCACCCGAATATCAAACTGCGCTCGCACAGAATATGACTAATCCGAAAATAGAGATATCAGGTGAATCGTGTAATTCGTGGAATTGACTGTACGTGCAGCCAAGGCCCAGATCCTCGACGGATAACCGCATCGCGTAAGCCCATGGTATTAGCGGTATTATCCGGTTTAGCTCCAGCCGTGCATGCATAATAAATGGGGCCGTTCATCAGCAAAGACATGATGACTGCAGCGGAGGTTCTGACCGACCCAAAGACAAAAGGGGCTGTGCTTATTCTCCTGAGTCTTGTAACTGCAAAGACATGCAAATCTTCTACCGACAAGGGGAAATCTACATTGGATGAGTGTGTATGTGTAAATGTGTTTCTACTCATGTATAATTAAAGGTGCAAGGATGCAATGAATGGGCCCTAGCTTCCCTATTTTTCAAGGAGAATCACAGTGGTTCTCAAAACTTGGCTCTGGGGATCCATGGGGGTCTGTGAGCTGTACTTTCAGTCTGTAAAAGATAATTTGCAATACATTATCTCATATTATTTTTAAAAAGCCAATAATATCTACTGTGCATACATTAGTCTAATAACGTAGTTGCCCAAGTCGCATTTGAACATTTTCAGAATATAAGAAAAAAAATAGCAGGCACATCAGTATTTTTTATTCAGTTAATAGCACTAATTAAAAAAAATAAAACGGTGAATAAATTTTGCAAAGAGGCTAAGAATATGTCATCCAAAGCATCAAAATAAATAAACATAAGGAACCGATTACTCCCTTGCCATGACTTTGGGTCAATTAAAAGCTCTGATTGTGACATCATCAAAAAATCAAACATCCTGCATGGGAAAAGCACAGAGGGAGTATTACCAGTATTACGTCAATTATATATATATATATATATATATATATATATATTTTTTTTTTTTTTACATCAGGATACATACATGATGCATCAAAATTTATTCAAATGGATTTTCAGGTTCCTATTTGAGGGCCTTAAAAAGGTGATTCATTTGTCAGAAGAAGAGTATTAAAGAGATTCCATTATCCACACTTTTGCAGATCTTTGTACATGAATGCGCCCCTTATAACCACTGCACTTTTAAAAGGAGGACAAAGGTCCTTGTCAAAATCACAGACTAGAAAATGGTATGTTTGGGTGCACGTGAGTGTTCCTAGGGTATGCACTGTGACAATGTTAATTAAAACTTGTCAGAAAAAAAATCCATCCGTGTGAGAAAAGAATAGGAAATAATGACGAGAGAACGACGGAAGATGATGCTGTGATGTTAGCTATCAGTGAAGTGGCCTGCTGAAGGCAGAAAAAAAAACTTTTTCCCCCACTCAAAACACATTTCCGTCATTATATTTGATTTTATTTTTCACTTTCTTGTCTCTCTCAGGGTCAGGACTGCGAAGTGGCCATTAACGCCTGTGTTAGCTTCCCCTGCCTGAATGGAGGGACGTGTCACCTTCAGCCGGGCCTTGAAGACCACTTTAGGTACCAACTTGAACCGCAGGCCTTTATTTGTGTGTGTGTGTGTGTGTGTGTGTGTGTGTGTGTGTGTGTGCGTGCGTGCGCGCGTGCGTGCGTGCGTGCGTGCGTGCGTGTGTGTGTGTGTTAGAGTATAAACGTACCATCATAGCAGAGACCTTGCAAAATGCCCTCTGATTGGTTGCCTAGTAAGTGCTATGAGGTGATGTCACGACATTTACAGGTAATATATAATATAGGTATTTTGATATCTTTTGGCTTCTTTGAGCAGTGCATCACTCAAGAAGACAACTAACTTTGACTTTGTGATGTATTTTATTGTCTGTGAATGGGAGATGGTTTGGGGATGGTGAAGAAGCAGATGAGAAAAGTTTCGTTTGAGCTGCTCTCTGACCTCCACCACCGCTCAGAAATGTCCTCGACTTCTGACAGTCGTCATCATCAGTCTGTCCCCCCCTCGGACGCTTTGACGTAAATCTGTCAACGCTTACTTTCCATATGCTTATTTATTACTTGCCGCTGACGTCATCGCCTTTATATTCTTGTCGCTGCTCAATCCGCTGAAGGTAACGTGAGCCACCCTGGCTTGCATCAATGGCCAACAAAGGGCTTCGTTGGCAGCGAGCATCATGGCCACTGAATTGAAGCCTGGAAACATAAAGATTTTTTTTTTTTCTCAGATAGCCTGTAAATCAAATGGTCTCATGGCTGTAACGGTTCGGGCATTTTTAAGCAGATGTGTAACACAATCCAAAAATCATTCATGCACATACAGTATATCCATAGGAGGTGATCTAGATGGCTTTGCAGCATTGCCTCATAACGTATCGTCATTGGACACTTCATTAGGGACACCTGCACAATCGCAAGAGAGCCAAAATGAGGACTGTAAAAGAAATTATCTTTTTGCAGGGATGATGTTAAGTCCGCTGCACACCGGGCGATGCAGCCACACTAAGATATATGGATGGAGCCACAATGGGAGATATGGACAAAATAGGAACCGAATTAATTCTTAAAATTGAGTTTTTGTGTAGGAAAAACTGTTTTTGTGCATTATCGCCTGGAGAAAATCTGGTTTAAAAAAAACCCAACAGCTTTATATGAGAGTAAAAGTGTATTCCGTCATTATTTCTCAAGGTTGACCCTTTTGTTTCTAATCTTCCACTTGGGGAACCCCCTTTTCTGTTTCAGTTAAAAATATCCACCGATTGCACGTACAAGTCCAAATTCCGAGGCATCAATGGGTCAAAATTAGCGTGATGTTTCAAACACTGGTGCTTGCCTGAAAAACGTCACATGATTAGCACAAATGGAAGATTGGTGAGAAGAGCAATATGAGCAGCAGAACAGGTCATGTACTGTATTTCAACAGTCACTTTTGTTTTTTTCGTGAATTTGTTATTTCGGACTTCAGTGGCATTTGAAGTGCTCACTTCATGTTTTGAGAAAATTGCACTGATGGCGGCCACTTCTGACTTTGTTTTCGAGAAGAACATCGAAGAAACCGAATGTTGGCAATATGGTCCGCTTGTGTTTTAGCCCATATGCCTCGCAACTCCCAGGCCCGGGGTACGAATCTCGGCTATGGTCTTTCTGTTGGGACAGGTACATGTTCGGGTACTTCGGTGTCCTGTCAGAATGCAGAAGCTTGTTAGCTTTACTGAAAAGACCAAATTAGGGAATGGCAACTGCCGGCACATGCGTTGCATGCAACCACACTCTACAGTGGCCTCGAGTACCACCCCCAACAATTTTTTTTTTCTTTGAAAAACCCGAAAACAGTCGGGAAACGGGGATGAAGGAATCCAAAATGTGAAAACAAAATAATAAGAATAAATAAATGAGAAAAGAAATAATATCTGAATATGTGTATCTGAAAGTGCCAAATTGCAATACTGGACCTTTTGTACTCAAAAATGAAAGGTATTAAGAGCACGTATTTTGCATGTATGCATATATTTTGTCCGTATTTAAAAAGACATTTTTGTCATACAAATGCGAGGTCCTATGTGGCCCCACCAGCAGCACTGATGAAAAATTGTGAGCCCCGCCAGCATTTAAGTTGCCCATACTTGCTCTTAATTGTGCTGATGTGTCAATATAAAGTGATTTGCCATTGGCTGGCGACTAATCCTGGATATCCCCCAACTCTGGAGGATGGATGACGAGTTTGCAGCAGTGTACAACTGCATTGCACCATCCTGAGAGCAGTCTCCTATGGCTCTCTCTCTTTCTTGAATGCCCTGCTGTGTCGCACACGTGTCGCAAACAAGAAGAAGACAAGTGTCTTCTCGGAGAGCCCTTTTGGCCTTTCAAAGATTTCAATATGCATGTGGCCTTTAGCGGCCCCGGCTGCTAATGATATCCTGGCTCCTTTTACCCTTTTACAGATGCCCTCCTAATGTTGATAGCAGCTCAGGTAGACGCGTGTGTCCTCGATGGCCACCTCTTTGACATTATGACATGTTTTATAATCCTTTGGGGATTTTCAATAAGTGCAATTAGGTGCGAAACTCTGCAGGCGGATGGTGTCGTTTAAAATATCGACGTTGGGATCCGATTGGTGCACTTCACTCTATGGTCCTAGAAATGTTGTATTTTTCTCTTCTTAATGTTCTTAATTTTTTTTAAATCAATACTTACCTCCATGGGCGGTTTTAAGTGACATTTAGCAATTTAGTGAGAAAATAAAATTTAATTTCATTGGTTTTAATTGTCATTCAAAATGTTCTTCCCTTTTTACTTCTTCATCAGAATTTGAACTGTTTCAGTTCAAACTGGCCAAAGCGGTCGTTCATGAACCCTTTGCACCAAGGAGCACATCAGAAAATACTCAGCAGCACTCTAAGTACCACCGTAGTAACCGACATTAAAATATAGTGTGTTAGTACTGTATTGTAGTGTTCATGGGAATGATGCTACTGCAAATCACCAACACTATCCACAGTTCCCGGTTGCCTACATCGAGGAAAATTGTACTCCAAAGTTATATACAACAAAGCTGAAGTTGAGCACTGATTCTTTCAAGTACGACTACAGTCAGCCCAAGTGCCACAAGGGTTACAAGTACCGCATTTTAAGAATCATTGGTATAAAGCATCAACGTTAACATACATTTTTTTTTGTTTTTACTACTCCATAACTTAGCATTGCCACATGCCATATAAAACTGCAACATTTCAGAAAAAAAATTGTATGTTATACAGTTTATGATTAGACAACATGTATCTCTCTTATATGTTAAATTGGTTGAAATGTTCCCTTATAAATTCAAGACAATCCACCCTGCTGTGACATTGACTTTATTAACTCAAACCCTACTCGGGTTTCAAACATAATCCCTGTGTTAGATGCTGGAGAAAAAGAACATTTCAGGAGAAAGTGGCGATTGGGAAAGAACATCTTTAAAGTGTGAAAACGGGTGAAAAATGAGCTGGTGCAACAGCAGCGCGCAGGAAGTGTCTGTTGCTGAAAGGCAGCGTGCATGCAAGTGTGTGTACGTGTGTGCGCACGTATGTGTGTGTGTGTGTGTGGGAGGGGGGGGGGGGCTGTTGCGAGTTGTGAAGTGCCACTCACTCGCTTGGGGATGACCTTGCTTGTAAAAAGTTCTTTTCATCCAGTAAAAAAAAAAAAGTGGGTCGACTTGATGAAGTGTAAGAGACAAATGCAAGGATGAGAAGTGAAGAAAGAGGGTGGGCGAGTTGCTGAGTGCAGCTGCGGTCAAGCAAATGTGCGCGCGTGTGGTGTGTGTGTGGTTGAGGGGGATTAAAAGTGTGTGAGATACAAGCGGGGGAGGAATACAAGTTGCCGCCATCAAGAGGGAAAAAGTGAGGTGTGTCAACAGAAGGTGAAGATGTTAAAAGGAAAGCAGCAGGAGGAGGTGGGGCAAGCTCAAGATAACTGATTATCGCCCACGGACGCTGCAGATTGTGAGGAAGTGCCGATGTCTGATGTTCCTCTTTGAAACCCCATCAACAAGTCAACATTCGATTTGATCTTATTGTATACGCCATTAACGAAACAGCAAGGTGTAATATATGGATAAATCAACGATGAGGAGAACACCGCAGCTGTGGATTTATTCCAATGAATTTGAGCCTTCTTGCGTGATGATCAATAAAATGGCTTTCCGCCATTCTGCTCCAACAAAACCAACATTTGGGGAAAGGCCTTTCGGAAAGGTTTCTGTTTGGAATTGAATACAATAAAATGATATTGTACGAGCATGGAAATGTGGCAAACTCTGGTTTCACAGCAGATAAGTGGACCTACGCAGCACGTCATATGGTTAAGTCGATTAATCGATGAGGTCATAGATATCTTTTCAGCACAGAACAGCAGTCCCCAACCTTTTTTTGCGCTACAGACTTACTTCACTTCAATTATTTGGACTTACCGATACGGAAACAAACATAAACACATGCTTAATAATGTTACACTGAAGGTAGTTGTGATTAGTGGAAACATATGAGAGTGAAATAGTCACACAGATCAATAAATAAATCGCATGTGAATCAAAATTATGACACTACGCTGTGGCTTAGCTCAAGAAACAATACTCAAGAAGGTTTAGTGGTGTGTCCTAACATCTGGATTCGGCTTTAAAATGAAGATTAGATTAGTCCATTATTGCAATTAAAATCCAGTGAGTCATGATACGTTTTTAAGAATTGTTTGAAATATTTTATCACAGAATGAGAAACTGAGAATGATCTTCTGGAGTGTAAAATCAGATTTTTTATTTTTATTTTTTGTATTGTATTGTATTGTCTGGTTTCACCCCAGGATAGTGATTGCTTTTTATTTCAAGTTCAAGCGACCTGACTCAAATTAGCCTCATTGTATAATTTTGCTGTTCAGCTGCGTGTGCTCGCCGGGCTTCGAGGGCCAACGCTGCGAGGTGAACCCGGACGACTGCGAAGACAACGACTGCGAGAACAATGCCACCTGCGTTGACGGCATCAACAACTACACTTGTGTCTGTCCGCCCAACTACACAGGTAAGAGGAACACACCGACCTACCCTCTTTGTGCATTAAGTCAGGGTCATCGAGCAAGAACGTTATCTTCATTACGTTCAAAGTCAACAAAGGCCAGATTGACAGATGTCTCTAAAAGATTATCCTGAGCGATATCGTGCAATGTGTCAACAGTGCTTTATTTATTTAGTTTTTTAAAAATCTCTGTTATTCTATTTACATAGCTGCTGCACCTATCACACTTTAACATGCCCACCCCATACGAAAGACACATGTTAGGATTTCTACCCTTCCACACCATAGTCTCGTGAACATAATAGAAATGGACTGCTTAGTGGAAATGTGTCAAAAGTAAGTAAGTGACTTTTAGGTAACTTGGACTGTTTCCCCCTGAGAGTCCCTGCGCAAGTGCTTACTCACACAAAAATGGCCATTTAATAGCCAATTCAATAGCCGCTCCGCATTAACCCCATCGCTGCTCCTGAAGTAAGTTCGGGGCAGCAGAAAAAGAAGAGAGTGTGTGTACGTGCGAGAAGAAAACATAAAAATGTCATCGAATGAAAAGAGGTCGAGAAAGGGGTTGATAAAGTGAGCAGGAAAGATGTGTGAGAGAGGTGTAGAAAGTGGACAGGAGAGTCAAGCAACGCCAGGTGCTGAGTAAGGAGTTAGTTTTTTCTTTGTTAGCTTGACGCTGTCCTCTAAAGCACGCACGCGCACACACACACACACACACACACACACACACAAACGCGCGCACACACACACACACACACACACACACACACAGACAGAACACACACACACACACACACACACACACACACTACGTATGCTACTGGACCTCATTCAATACCCACACATAATGTCATTATATTTGTTGGCATGCAAAAGCCTTTCACGCTGCTAGCCACCTTTTTACGTATACACACACACACACACACACGCACACACAGAGCTAGCCAATAGTTCACTGCCCTGCGGTCCAATCATCAGTTGTCACTTTAAGACTTCACTTACTTACTCAGCCTTCACCAGCCCAGCCAATGCAGCTTTTACATTACAGTGGAACCTTGAATGCAATGCTTGCAATGACGATGGTTGATTGTGAAACCATTTTCTCCATAGGACATAATAGAAATAGAAATGATCCGTTCCAGCGTCACTGTTGTAAAACATTAATCGGTATTTCAGCAAATAGCTGAGGAGGGGCTGGAATTTGTAAATAGTGAAACGGCAGAGGTTCACTGTAAAGTCAAAGTTACAGGAAACTAGTTGTTTGCAGGCCGGTCGTAACCTCACACCTTATACAGTTGGTTCGACGTAAACCAAAGACCTCCTGTATCTGTCTTATCAAGCTTTACTACTGGAGTGGCCCTGGCATTGAGACTTGTAGACCACCACTCGTCTACTACTGTAATAGCAGGAAATTTTCAAGTAGATTATTCTGTAAAAATCTCTGGACCTAATAAAGACCCTTGTGGAACATCGCCAACATCGTTCAACAAGGAGTCCTCGTTTATGACACAGTTCTGTTGCTAGTTTTATCAGAAAGCCATGCAAACTGGTTTCCTGCTTTAGCCTCTCATTCTTTAATTTTCTCAAGTAGAAAATAATCTTCCCTCTCTCCCGTAAAGCAGACATGCTCAACAAAACAAATGTCAGTCTTTTAGTGTGAGGTTGGAAAAGGTCACATGGTCAACGAGAGGTAAGCCCCTCCAGAGATGTCAAACACATGAAGATCAGCGTGTAGTTTGTGAGGTAGACAGATGAAAGTGAGGGCTTTACGGAAAGGTCAGGGGGGCCATGATACTTAGACAGAAGATCCCACTGGGACTGTGAAGATCCAAGTTGAACTTCCTGTTGATTTTGGTCCTGGTGTAGTTTTCCTCTCACGTTCTGATAAAATAATATGCTTCACAGCCTTTCATAAGAAATAGGGACGTATTTTTATCTTTAATTCATCATCATGATGTACTTCACGCACATTTCATCTCATCTGGAGAACAAAATCATTTTTATGATCTCATTTAGTGGCTACATTGACTTAGTGTGTGAATTTTTGGTGACTAAAGGAAATGAAAGCAGTCTGCTCAGGAAAGCAAAGCACTAAATATGAATTATGTATGAAAAGATGAACATTTTCCTTTGCTTTTTGCTCTGTGTTACTTTGCTCCACAGTTACTTATTTTGTCAAGATGCCGGGATCCATACACATTTTTAACTTTGTATAGCAGCCAAACACAGATTCATGTTAATATTTTTTTTCCTGTTGTTTCCAGCTGATTCCAGAATGTGATTTACCAGCGAGGCTATAAAGGTCTTGGGAAAAGGCTGGTGGAGACAGACATGGTGGTGTGTGTGTGTGTGTGTGTGTGTGTGTGTGTGTGTGTGTGTGTGTTATCCTTCAACTTCCTGCAATTTCATTTTTGAGCAGTTCCCTGTGGTGTTGGGGGGGGGGTCAGGATTAGATTAAAACAGGCACAGAATGAAGACGAGAGTTTTAATGCCGTCGGAACGAGATAGTGGCCCATAAATTAGACCTCCCCTGCCCCACCCCGTTTCTGTCTCTTTATGTCTCCTCTTTGATTTATGCTCTGCTTTTATGTTAACAGATGTTGTAGAGCTGAGACGGATCTGCCTTAATCCCTCACATCGCATCGCAAATGTTTGTCTATGCCATATTTTAGTCCATCTACACGAATAGGAGATCATATTTCTCCCTCCCGCTGTCTCCAGGTGACCTTTGCGAAGAGGTGCTGGATCCCTGTCTTCCTGGTTTCGACCCCTGTGAGCACGATTCCAAGTGTGTCCACGTCGGTCGCAGTTACAGGTGGGTGACGGAGGGTGTAGGAAAAAAAAATGGTCTGTAGGGTGAATCAGAAAGCCGTGGAAAAAAAAAATGGGAAGGCATCTTTGATCATCTTATCTGATCGGTTCCCTCCCTTAAAGCGTTCCTGGGATATGTGGGAATGGGAAATATGCAAAAGGTCTGTATGGACACCCTCTTGAAATCATGCCCTGAGTCCTATTTTGACAAAAATAAATAATTGCTTTGCCTTTAACACCTGGATCTGGCCAACTCTCGTAAAATTGCCTACGTCCTTGGTTGAACACATCATTCTACTGTACCCATGAAATGGAAGTATTAATAAATCTAAAATAATCTATTTGGTTTTCCATGTTTTCTGGAAAACTGAAAAAAACAATCATCAGTATTAAAGGAAGGTGACGATCCTAACAAATCACCACCTCATCAGATTGACAATGGAAGTATTTCTTGATGGATGACCTTCAGCACCTTTGAGATTCACTTTCCCGTAACAATTAATAGTGACATTTTCAGTGTTGTTTTCATTCATTTTCATTTCATTTGTTTTTGCATTAGTTTAGTTTTCATTGAGTATTTTTTTGTGTGTGCAAGGTTTTAAAAATAACGGTATTTTCACGGTAGGAATTGAGTCGTAGAAACTCAACGAAAATATTACTTTAAAAACATTTTTAAAACACATCCACAAATCAAATACAGGTATTATACAACAGTGCACTTTCCGTCCCTTGTTGGCCAATTTTCCAGCTTCTAAAGTAAATTTGTCATTTGAATTCCTGTTGAGAAGTATTCCACACGTAACACGACAAGCCACTTGCTTTTATCTGTGAGTCTTAATGTCAAATTGGATGATGGACGGATGGTCAGACTTACAGACACTTAAACCTGGGTGTACTGCATAATAGTATTATTATTGTTAGTATTATTTTCATATATGAGCCAAATGTGGAGGCCAGTGCTCCAGTTTTAAATTGGTCTCTGATCGGCCTCAAAAAACTGCCGAAGGAGATATGCTTCAAAATGTTGAATGTTGGCGCCGATAATTAGCCCATCCAATAATCGGTTGGTCCCTCCTTCACTGTAATACAAATATTGAATCTTTGTTCATCTGTCTATGCCTGCGATGTACAATGACAGGTACAACAATTAAATGCTCATCCACGAGATGGCAAAATTAACCTGTGGCTTCATCTCTTGCCATTCCGACGACAAAATACAGTCAAAGTTTCGTGTTTAACAGAACAGGCCCACATTCCACACTTGAGTCCATTTGAGGTTAAACTGTTCCGACATTTTGACATTTGCGGCTCTTTAGATCGCATCCAATAATAATGGCGGCCACATTTCTGCAGGTGTGAGTGTTTGCCAGGCTACGTGGGCCATTTTTGTGAGCAAGACTACAACGACTGTCTGGAGAATAAGTGTCAACATGGCGCTGAGTGCGTGGATGCTGTCAACGGCTACACGTGTGTGTGCAAGGAGGGCTTCAGGTAAGAGATGTGATCGCTACACACACACACACACACACACACACCTGGAGGAGACACAGATGGCCATGGAGCCACTTGACCGCCTTTAAACGATGTCGGTGTGCTTGTGACAGATGCGGTATATTTACGCAGAGGCAAGAGCAGTCTTGTGAAAATTCGGTGATGTTTAAAAGAGGAAACTTGTCGAGGAAGATAGGGGGAAATACATCAGGAATATTTTGTTTTTTTAGTGTTGTGGTATGAATGGGGGAGATCTCAATGCACCATCAGTCTAGCTCCAAAAAACAAATTTCATATGAATTCTGTTTTGAATTTATATCTTGCCTTAGTCATATTTAAGTCTTGTATTAGGTTATTTATACTCTTGGGTATGCTATTTATTAAACATTGTATTACATTCCTTTGAGTATGACGGTAGTGAACTAATAAACTCGCCAGCAAGGAGCAGTTTGGCAGATAGTGACCAATTCTTAAAACAAAAACAAAAGAGACTTCAAGCTGTTTAATACCACCCCCTGTTGAAGTTTGTGGGTGTTATTAAACAACCGCATAACTTTGCCTTCAAGAAAGCTAGCCTAATGCGAACACACAATGCAAAAAACCATAGACGGGCGAGCATCTATGTGGTGGTGTTAGAATGCTTCAAGCAACTGATATCTGAACACAAATCATGCAACAGCACATGTAGATGTCAATATTACAATACTCACAAGCATATATTGTTTATCCTCTGCAAAGAACAGATAATGTTACTGCGGCTCACTGAGTCAATCACCGTAGTTGTGAAACGCTTTGTTTGGGTTTGCACGACTGTGTTATGCTTGCCTTACTGTGGCCAAGTGGTACTCACCAGCAGGTGCTGCAATGAATTAAATCATGGGTCATATTCTGAAGATGTCAAAGTATAATTTCCAAAACATCCCTTTGACGACGTCCTTGTCCTTCCAGTGGCTTGTTCTGCGAGAATCCCCCGCCCATGATTTTGCTGCAGACCAGCCCGTGTGACCAGAGCGAGTGCCAAAACAGTGCCCAATGCCTGCTGGTGGCTGGCGAACCTGTCTGCCGCTGCATGCCCGGCTTCTACGGCAACAAATGTGATAAAATGGCCACCGTTCACTTCCTGGGGCGAGAGGCGTACGTGGAGCTCCCGGGCGCAAAGTTACGCCCCAATGTTCACATTTCATTCCAGGTATGCTTGTATGTTTTTTTTTTTTTTTTGTTTTGTTTTTTTTTTTTTTTGTTGGTTTTTTTTATGGGGTTATTTTTAATTATTCTGAGCACTGTTGTTTATTTTTAGTTCATTATTTTTCATTATTCATTATTTTGTTATATTTCTCAAAATGAATGTTTATTTACCCAAAAGTGAGCAACATTTTTCTTGGAAAAAAGAATGTGTTTGGGTAGTCATAGTCAAACTTGAACAACTCAAGGGGGGTTTTGTAAAAAATTTTTTTCAGTCATTTTGAAAAACATGAATACATGTGTACCTATTATGTGTCATCCAATTATTTAAAATACTGTTTTGCTTTGGTATTTTTGCATTTTTTTATTTCCAGGTACTTGTATTTTGTATGATAACCTACTATTTTTAATGTGGTAATTGATCGTTCTGCGGGTTAAAATTTAAAAGTTAAAAAAAAAATTACAAAATGCATACTATAGTATTAATTGGTGTTGAATTCATGTTTGCTTTTTCAATTTGAGAAATTAAAAAAAAAAAACATGAATAACACATTATGTAATAATTTCAACTAATGTATTTTAAAATTATGATTGTTTTTTTATTCTATTTTAAAAATTAAAATCATATTGGTTCATTTAAAATATTTTTTATTAATCTGCAGCGGCAGATGTCATTTTTATGAAGACAAAATGCATTGATTACGCGTCATGTTATGTTCTGGTTCAAATTTCGATAAACTTTTACGTTTTAAAATACTGGCCTTTATAATTTCACTTTCTATCAACGTAATCGTGAGGATGATTAAATCACAGCAGGTCACTTTGAATATCACTGTTGTGCGTGAGAAACAGATATACCTGTACAGGAATATGGTTCGGATGTGCAACGTGTAAAACATCAAATGTAGCTTTGAAACTCTCAAATTGAATCTACATCTGCAACATGCTGCATCCAAGACATGCTGTGCTCTCTCTCCCTCTGACGCACGCACACTCATACATACACTTTACAGTACAATTTCCATTGTGGACTGTTCTGGACATCGAAAAGACGAATCCCAATTGAGGCATATTTTCCTGCTGCCTTTTTTGAAGGCACGAGATCATGCAGCGAGACTGACAGAAAGCACAAAAGTAGAACACTTATGTTTAACACCTGCGCGAACGTGTGCTTCCACCTTCCCGCCAGCAGCTTTTCACTTTTCAATGCCAAAGCTGTTAAATCTGCCTCAAAAGTCCTCCACTGTAAGAGGAAAGGGGGAAGTGAGGGTGGGAGCGCATTGACAGCTCTTCATAAATCACTCTCTACTTGTTCCCTTTTTAACACGTTCTCCCACTCTTTTTCTCGTTATCATCCAACCGTTGTTCATATCTCTCTCTCTCTCTCTCTCTCTCTCTCTCTCTCTCTCTCTCTCTCTCTCTCTCTCTCTCTCTCTTTCCCTCTATCTCTCTGTCTCTCTATCTCTCTGTCTCTGTCTTCTTTCCAGAATCTTGTTAGCAGCTGTGGCCTTGGCCGAGCTCCATGGTAAAGCTACAGTGTTAAGTGTTTGGCCTCCCGCAGCCATATGGCCACCTGTTAGGCTGCATCAGCACGATGTTCCTGGCGGCCATTGCAGCCCCATTTGTCCGAAACTTTGTGTTACGATTGATTTTTGGGTCTTTTTATTTCATTTTTTTTAATGTCTGTCTTCAAGTCTTGTTACGTTTTCTGACAATGTAGCGCGACCATGACGGGCCGT
Source organism: Hippocampus comes (assembly GCF_001891065.2). Lineage (NCBI taxonomy): Eukaryota > Metazoa > Chordata > Actinopteri > Syngnathiformes > Syngnathidae > Hippocampus > Hippocampus comes. The sequence continues at coordinate 787,475 of NW_017805993.1, forward strand.
GGCTGGATAGGAGGGCTGCAGCAGCTATCGACCATTCTTAGAATCAAGTATTTTATACATTGTTCCATCGATTATTCAGCTTTGCTTTACTAAGCAAAATAACACATGCATGCAAGGTGCAAGTATTAGGTTACTCCAATTGGGGAATCCTGACTCATGTTCAACTGTAGTGTCTATGACTTTGAGAGTGTATGGCTTCAAAAGGCCCCCATCCTTGCCTGGGGAGTGATGTGGATTTCAACCAATGAGAGTTTAGAGATGGTGGGCTGTCAATGCAGGCTGAGCGTTGAGTGACAACGTGAGTTGTTGCCATCGGCAGCTTGTGTATGAATGCGCATATTACCGTGGTTATTTTCTAACTGCTCAAACTCGCGTGCATGCTGGGATGGTGAGGTAGCAACATACATTGCTAGCATAACTTGTTCACGGGGATAGAATATTGCCAAAAATGAAATGTTTTCGGTTTATGTTTTGGGGAATGTACAAAATATACAACCAATTCCAGTTCCTTCATTTTAACTTCCGGAGTTAAGAAACGTGGTGAGAAACTCTTGCTTTGTTTGCCAGAACCTATGTTACCACTTTTCCACCCCCCCCCCAAAAAAAAAAACTTGCAACATGCAGTAAGTATAACTCCCAATTATTTTTGCAAAGGGGTAACTTTCTTACAATTTCCACCTAAATTCTCTCCAAAGCATGTCCAGAGATAAGAGACACCCTTGTTATCGCCATGAGGGAGGTTTTCTGGGCTTTTCATTCTGCTAGGCAGCTGTGTAATTTGGAGTGTTTTATTCTATTTGTGCACCATTATTGACCCAAATTATCTCAGTGGCCGTACATTATCGAGCGGTTTGTCCTGTCACACATGGCAGATTTTGTGCGATGCGCTGTCAGAATAATGCATGAGGTACAGGAATGATGTGTAAATCGTGTTGTGTGTCTCCCCCTCAGGTGGCCACCGACAAAGACAATGGTATTTTGTTTTATAAGGAGGACCACGACCCCTTGGCTGTGGAACTGTATCAAGGTCACATTCGACTCATCTATGACATGGCAAGCTATCCTCCCACGACAGTGTACAGGTAGGGCGCACTCCAAGGTAGTCCCTGTAAAGTTGAAATAAATGTCTTGTAATTTTGACATACCATGGAGGAAACTATTGTAGCAATCCTGCCAAATTTAAATGCAAATAAATAAATATAACTAAATTTGAAAAATCGCAGAGTATGTCAAGTGAGGCTTCCTAGCCATTTTTTCCCCCACTAGAACACTGAATGCGTCGAACCGCACCCCAACGAAACATGAATGCTATTTTGTCAAGAAACCTTGGTATACCTACACGTTTAAGCCATGGAAAAAAAAATTCTGGGATTTATCCTTCTTTCTACGCTGCAATGAAACGTGCTAGCCAACAGCTAGCTTGCGAGCTAACATCTCAAGAGCCTCTCAGCCGGCACGTTCATGGTGGGCTCAACCGAGGCGCCTCTTACTCGCTTGGTTGTTTAAATAAGAACACCAAGCTATTTTGTGGCATCCAGGGAAGATTAATTTTTGGGTGCTGGCAAAGCAAGCTAACCAGCTAACTGCACACTATCATGGTAGAAATGAATCACTCATATTTACTCCAGACTAACATCATCTAGAGTTCAGATTTAGATTTCATTGTATATTTAACATTTACCGTTATGATTCATGCAGTTATTTTCAGCATAGACCGCTTTAAAACGGCCGTAAGATACCAAAGAGTCATAAATAACTCATATAGTCAAGGTTACAATTTCAATTGGGCTTTGACTTTGTGGACTTTTCAGTAGCTGCTGAATCAGCCGCGCACGCTAATCCACAGACTGATTCTTCCCAGTGCACATACAGACTCACAGATCCGTATCGGAGTGCTTCCCTTTATAAACAAACACCAACTCCCCAAAATTCCACCGTAATCCCGACGAGACGGTCATAGGCCCAAGAGAAAGGTATCAAAATTCTTTGGAGGTGAGACTTCAAACGGTCCGCACAAGAGACTCCATTCAAGTGTGTTAGCCACCCTTAAGCCTTTTGGATATTGTACAAAAAGATACATTGACATTTTCATAGAATTTGACATTCCATCGTAATTTGCAGGAAGCGAGATGATAATCCAAGATAACACTTCTACACTTACTAAATTGACTGGAACATCAACAGTACAAAAAAAAAAAAGAGGGGGCGAAAAAAAACGACTGAAATAGTTTTGGAGAAGTCCAACCTACTTCAAGGGGAGAGGAGGTGATGGACCAAAGATGAAAATACGCACATTTAGAGCGTGTCCCTCTTAAAAAACATCAGCAGCCTTTGGTTTTAGTTCTTCCCCATGCCAAGTTCAAGTTGAGAATGTCAAATTGAGACTGTCTTTTCCCAATGATTAGCAGGCATAGACTATAAAATTAGCCAGAGGGATGTCAACAATTGATTTTGAACGCGACTAATCATGTAGCCTTATTCAAAACAAAGACGTGAAACCAAGCACCGAATAAAAATCAAGTGAGCCGTCTAGTCATACTTTTATATAATCGGACACTTTTTGGAAACCAACGGAGGCTGTCGGGAATGTTTTGCTTCTCTTGCACAAACCACGATTGTACCTTAACCTTAGCAAAAATGCTTGGTTCAAACCAAACCGTGTTGACCGACCGCGCATTTTTTCACTCAAGGCCTTTTCACCGTATGGCCTCATAAAACATTCAAATTGTTCCTTGTTGATCGTTTTACTGCTCAAACTTACATATGTGTGGTGTCGGCTTATCAAAACCAATACAGTACTTTCACTGGAGGACAAACTTTTCCCACTTCGTAGAATGCGTGATGAGCATAAATGTGTGTGGTGCACTCGTTGCACTGAGTTTTATGAAACATTTACTTTTATAGACATAAAAGTGCAGTCACCTTACATTAATGGGATGAGGATTTATTGCTCAAAGACATTGGTGTCTACGTTTTTTTTTGTTTTTTTTTTGGCAGTACAAGCTTAAATTATCCATCCACTTTCCTTAAGCTTATCCTTTTCAAGGCCACAGCAGGGGGTTGGAGCCTATAACCGCTGAGTTTGTGCAACAAGCATAAAGGCATTAAATCATTTTGGTAAAATACAGTTCCAACATTTTTGGCTATCGGCAAACTCATTGAAAAAACAATATACCAGATGTACAGGAATAGTTCTTACTGGTGTAGGGTCCCATAGACGTCGTTAATTGTAACACAGTGAATGTGAAGGCCGTTTTCACAGCAGGTCGCAGCAAAATCCGAGCAATTAAAATTTTCTTCTTAGGCACGCGTCTTCTGGACTGCTTATCTTCATTCGGGTAGCAGGGTGAACCGGAGCCTATCCCAGCTAGCTTTGAGTGAGAAGCACATTACACCCTGGATTGAGCGCCGGTCAAACGGAGGTCACATTCAGACAAACAAGAACATTTACATGCATGACTTTTGACAGTTCATGGCCTTCAATGAATTCAACATGCAATTTTCTTGGACACGCCCGACCAAAATATGCAACTGAATCTTGAAAATCTTCATTGAGTCAGGTCGTCTTGTTTTATTCCACAAGATGTGACAGGACTGGTGTCACTAATGATATTTCAAACAGAAAACTTCCAAGTCTTCTCTTCATTGTGGGCCAAGATGATCAGCCAACAAGGAGATCCTGCGGCGTTTGTTTTCGACAGTTCCTAGCTAAGAAGAACCGACATGGCTCTATACAATATTTTTTTCTTCTTTCCTAAGCTCAAGAGAGTCACCAAGGTGACTCAATTCTGGGACCTTTCTGACACACATTGTAGCTGCCGGCAGTAAAGCAAGTGGGGCCCAAGACTTTAGTCAGTTGCTTTATATCCGCCGAGAGAATAGTTACAGGGACATTAGCCTTTCTAGAGCAGCAGGCGTTGAGATACTTAGATGGATGGACAAAAGCCCGAGACTATTACAGATTCAAATGTGTGGAAGAGGTGGTCCAACAGGGGGGAGTGATGAAAGCAGATGATTAAGTGCTGGGATGACGGAGTGATGGAGCACACCAGGGAGGGTGGGGGAGTCAACCACAGACCGAGTCTTGACCATTATCCTTGTCGACTCTCATTAGCGTGACATGGGCCACGCCTGTTCGGCCAAAAGGCAGATGAGAGATACAAAAGGAAGCAGCGATGGGCACTGGAAATGGACCTACAAACAAAGCAGCTTTGCCATAAAGGAGTAATAGTACAGTCTTGGGTCCATTTGTCTCATCGGGGCCCACTGACATCCCTGCCTCTGAAAACATGTTTCACGTTGATTTTCAACATGTGAGTGAGCCCACAAACCACGATCACGAATGGCCAGGTGTGTTCTGATTGCCCCCAAAGTAAGTTGTGTACTTTAGATCAGTGTTTTTCAAACACCTTGCCGTGGTACATTGCCAGGTGTGCCGAGGGAAAATATCCAATTTGTATGCCTGTGCGGTCTATCACCCAGAAAGTAATCATGTAGTACCCTCCCATACCACTAGGGAGCAGCAACAGCTAGCCAATTGCCTTGTGTTTCGACCATTAGAGACAAGCGAATTTGTGCCGCATGAATGCAGGACGACAGTGATAAATATCAAAGATTATAAAATACTTTTTTCTTTGTGCTCATTTGATTCCAATTCAAGCTGTTATAACGTCATTCTTCAATGTTAAAAACGGTTATAGTAACAATATAACACGTTAAATGTTCAAATAAGCGCTTTTTTTTTTTCACATTTTCAGCTAGTGGTGTGCCGCAAGATTTTTACAATGAAAGAAGTGTGCCTTGGCTCAAAAAAGTTTGAAAAACACTGCTTTAGATGACCAACAAAGTACACCATACACAACGAGATCTCCACTGACAATCGCGAGTCTCCAACACCAAACTAGGTATCTCTTGTCATACCAACTAGGAGAAATAAAGGCGGAAATTTCTTAAATACATCCCGATTATCTGTATATGTGTACTCTGCTTTAGAGGCAACTAATGGGTGTCGTATCAGTGATTAGTTAATTCATCACTTAACCCTTTCAGGGACAGCGGTTACTACAGTGGACGGCTTATCATGTTATCAGGTTACAGGGTGCATGAAAGGGTTAAGGTGTGTCAATATTCGTTTTGTCGATATTCCTCCAAGTTGAGGCAGTTGATATTTATTGAATTGAACAGTCTGTCTCCACATTACTCACTATTCAGCAGTTTGGAGGCAGCCGCGGCCCAACGTCAACCCTTCACCGCAATCCGCTGTGTATTTCTTACCGCCTGCCATTTTTTTGATTACATGAGTCTGATCAGCCCAAATCCTATCTGCCCCAATTTGAACAAAAATGACTACTTGAACACAGTGAAAACCTCAACGCCGCGTGGGACGGCGCAAGTTTTGCCGCCGCCGCAATCTGAGGTCAGTGCTTTGGCATCAAGAAAAAAAAAAAAAAGCAAGAGAGCGGCACTTTGGAGACGTTTCGCGATGAGGGGCTCCAATGCAGACTTTGGCTGACAAAACTTGGCGTCATCTCATCTGGCTTGTAAACGGATGTAAACAAACGCTTGGCTTTTACACTCATAACAGACGACCATGTCATCAAATGAAAGCATGTCTGGGGAGGAGTTGGGCAAATTTGAGAGGATGATGTCTTCCTTTGCTAAATCGAAGTTTATCAATCGCAACACCGCGACACAGTATTGAAGATTTTTTGTTGTTGTTGAACTTTATCTGTTGCTGAACTCTGAGCTGTCATTGAAATCTGTAATTTGGAGCATACTTACATTTCAGAATCATATTCCTGCCCCCCCACCCCCCAAAAAAAATTTGCCGACACCACACACACCACCAGGCCCCGCCTCTTAAAGGCACATCAAACACACAGACTCAACACGGACAGGAGTGGCTCTACAATTTTTAACTTTTGTTTTAAATTTTTTTTTGCGTGTTCAAATACAAAGTGTAAAAGTTCTCACGATGAACAGAGGTTGACAGTGGAAATTGATTGAAAGCATGAAAACAAAGAAGCGATTGCCTGATAGTGATCAAGACAATGGAAGAAAAGTCGTCCAAATGCTTTCACTCGCTTTGTGTCAGATTAAATTGTTTATGCGACGTGTGTGTGTGTGTGTGTGTGTGTGTGTGTGTGTGTGTGTGTGTGTGTGTGTGTGTGCATACGTGTGTGTGTGCGCGTGTGTGTGTGTGCGCGTGTGTGTGTGTGTGTGTGTGTGCGTGTGTGTGTGTGCGCGCGTCCGCGTGTGGGTGTGTCGCGCGTACGTGTGTGTGTGTGTGTGCGTGTGCGTGTGCGTGTGTGTGTGCATACATGCGTGCGTGCGTGTGTGCGTGCCTGTGTATGAGAATGCGTTTGTTGTATGCTAATGCGCTGCCCTTTACTAAATGCCACACTAATCTCTCATCAGGTCAGACAGAATGTGTCTACCTGTACTGTTGTTACTCAACAGCCTGCTACAGACGGTTGAAGGAAGGAGGGGGCGGAGTTTCGGATAGCATTGGATCTTTCACAGCAGCTTCGTTTGTACTTCTATTTTTTATTATTTTTTTTAGCTTAATTTTTAGAGCAAGTTTTTGGTTTGATCAATTCTTCAGTTTTTCATAAATGCTTTGTTTTAGTTGTTTTTAATTAGTTTTAATGTTAGCTTCTCTTTTTTTTTTTTATAAATAGTGTTTGTTGAGTGCAGGATTAAAGAAAAAAAGGTCACAAAATATTTTGCACTAAAGTTCTAAAACTAAACTTCTAAACTAAAATTCTCAAACAACTGGTACACCCTCTGTCCTTTTTTAAAAAAAAAAAAAAAGCTTCTCACCCTCTGTCCCAAAAATGAGCGTCTCTCCCAGGGAACGGTCCATCCCTGCAAATTTGTAACACGTATGCATTACAAAATAGTTTGTCCGTGTAATATATTAAAAACCTCGACATTATATTACAAGCAACATTTAAGACGAATGTGAAAACTGTTTGAAAAAAACACAATTTCATTGCATCTTAAAATGTCAATAGCGCTCAAGGTTTTTATTTTACTGTACATTCATAGATTTTTTTTTCGTGGTCCAATCATCGGGAACGAATATTGGCCAAAAGACATTACTTGAACATTCTCGGTTTAAAACATTCACAGGGAATCCAAATATTCAGATGGCCAAACCTTGGATTCAAGTCCTCGGAAAACAGGGTGTTCAGTTCTTCGCGAAACTGCATCAAACGGCCACCATTGTGACTTTTCGACAAAACCAGCTTTAATGAAAAGAGGAGTGGAAAAAAAACTGAAAAGAAAAGAGCAAAGCAGCTGTGCAGTCTCGGCAACAACTAATTGAGGTTACCACGGCAATACGGGACTAGCTTGCATGTCTGCTCCATGTCACTGTAATCAGCTCGGGCTGCTCACACACACACACACACACACACACACACACACACACACACACACACACACACACACACACACACACACTCTGACTCGCTTGTTTGCACAGGCAAACAAGCATTTCATGAAATCCAGCTATTTATTCATATATAATCAACAAATCCATTCTCGGAAAACAACATTGCCACCTAATTGGATTGAACAGTTTGTAAGTGGACCTAATCCAAATATATATTTTGTGAGGCTGTTTGAAATAAAGTCAATTACTTGTAATTGCATCCGGCCTGCGTGTAATTCGTTTATGGTTTTAAGAAAGTAAATTCTCCTACCCCGCCCCCATATGTGTGTACAGTGAAACTCCTCTACAACGAAATCATGTTTGCAGCAAGAAATTTTTCACAACGGGGTTTTTCACTGTAGCAAATTTGATCTCAGATGTAAGCACACACACACCCACACACACAAACGTATGTGTACACGCACACACAAACGTTTGTGTACTCTATTTTTATTCCAATAGTACATAAGTATGAGCACACACTTATTTGACACTTCATATTGTCAGTGTAGAAAGAAAAAAAGGGAAAGAAATTGCGAAATTTACGATCAGCATTCACTTTCACTTACATCAATTTCTTGGAAAATGTCTTTTATTTTGCTTGCTCCGTCTTTCATTTTGATCACTTTTACCCTCTCTTCCAGCATCAGAGCTCTTCTTGTCTTAGCTGCTTGACATCAAAAGGTCCGTTTTGTAGCCATTTTAGCAATGCAACGTCCATCCTCGTCTGAATCTAACAATAACAAATACTTCCTG
>NW_017805993.1:795701-811204 GCF_001891065.2 Hippocampus comes
AGCAATTTACTCTGAGCAGCTAATCGGATGCTACGGATCTAGCTTCAGTATCTACACACATAGACAGTGAGGTCTATGTGGCCTCTTGGCCAATCGGAGGCCAGGATGATGCTCGGTAAGCCAATAGCAGAGCAGCTATGAGTATGTTGAGCCCAGGAAACTCGCAGCTGTGACCGAAATAAACATCGTTCACTATGTAAACCAGTGTGGTGGTTGCTGTTGCCTTTTTTCGAACGAAGCAGTAGAGGTCGCTGTTGGATAAGACTTCGTTGTAGTGAATGTCTTCGCGAGGCTGGAGCAGACAAAATGATTTCGTATAACGCAACAGGGGGTTTTTCGTCGTATGGGGGGCAGGAGAATGGGAATTGTGTTAATGCATGAAGATTTTTTCACATAAGGGGGTATTTTCGCCCATGCAGGTTTCGTTCTAGAGGAGTTTCACTGTATGTGTTTGTAAAATGTGGATTTTTCCTGCTGTGAATTTTTGCTAAATTATCGAACGAGCTACCTTTAATTGACTTACACAACCAACAGGGGGTGATCTGAGGTAGAAATCAACACGTGGCACCCATCCACGCATTTACATTGAACAAGTCCAGTTTGAAAATGGCTTGTGCTCTTCTGCCACCCGGTGGAGTTCTGATTTGAAGCCTCTCGAGCAGATTCTAAAGGAGCAACTGGCAAGTCTGGCCTGCAATATTTGTGGAATTACTTCAGCATTGTTGATTTTTAACTATAGTGAATGGAATAGCTAACATTATTATTTTGAAATGTTTGTTTTCATTTCTATTCAATGAAATGTATGACATTTTTGTTGATTTATTGGAAATGAAATTAAAATATTAGTAATATGAACAATTTTAGAGCAACCATATCTTTTTCGAATTGTTTTACAGAGCAAAAACAAATAGTACACATGATAAACAATTTTGTTGTCATAAGTAGTTGGTTGATGTTATTTATTGATAAAAATTAAACAAAACCTTTGGTGAGATAAATTATTTCATGGATAGATTTAACATTTTCTTTAGTTTAGTAAATATCAATATAAATAAAAAATATTCAGATTTAAAACAATCATGTTAATTAATAATTAGAAATAATGACAATGAATTCCAGGAAATAAATGGATTATAGGAACAGAAAACATGAAATTAAAATATTATTTTCAGGTTATAATAATGCTAATAATAGGTGATTAACACTATTTAAATATTGGTCAATGATCTCAAATTAAAACAAATATGAATTTTTTGCATTTCAAAAAAAGAAAATTATAATTTAAAATAAATATGAAATGATTTCACTGTTCCACATTGTACACATTATGTTGACATCATTTTATTAAAATATTATAATTACATTCATTCTAAATAAGATCTAAATATTATAAAAAATATATATATCTTTTTTTTCAAACATACATACATACATTTTCAAAACGGAAACATTTACCTCATGTAAAAATGATCTCACCCATGTGTCTGTTTTTAACAATCAAATATGGCCCTTGAGCACAAGCTTGCCTGACTGTTTCCAAACCGAATTATGAGTACAAAATTATGATTATTTTTAAATGCTTTTACGGCAATTGCATTGGAAAGATGATCACATCAATTCACTTTGAAAAAAGGAAAGTCAACGGAGAGCAAAAGCCGAAGAGACGAGTGAGGTCTTCAAGGCCATCACTGTGCCTGGATGGGACTGTTATTAAATTACATGGCGGCTAATAGAAACCACGAACGCGTCTGCTTTGGCTCTCGGCAAACCAGCAAAACGCGCAACTAGGTTGATGTAAAACATTTTTTTTCTTTCTTTCTCCAAAGCAGGAAGTCATCTGTCATTGTTGATGTAACGCATGAATGTCTCCATAATCCAAGTAACACCTTGAACCAATTATCTGCACTTTATATGTGAGGATAAATTGGGGAAAATGGGTTTAAACCTGTGTTTGTATTGCGGTTAACGCGGGTCGAGATGGTGATGTGTACATGGGTGTACTGGGGGGAAGGGGGTGCAGAATAACATAGTCCGTGTCAGAACTATTATTGCCTGGCTTTGTAGTTTGTTTAACTTTTCCAACACTGACACAAGTATGTGCTTGATATGGACGCTTTCACGCCACAACCCTTTTAGTCCTCTGGTTTATTTGTTGGGTTCGAATAAAGTAATCCAACGCCGATGTGGACCAAATCAACCCAAGAGATAGCTGACTGTGAGACACCCTGGACCGGTCGCCAGCCAATTGCAGAACACACATATATAGGACACATATAGACAAACAAGCAATTACAGAATGTTGAATCTTAAATGTGGGATTCCAGGTTTAAGTCAGCCAGCATTTGTCATCGAGGAAAAACAATATATATGCCCTTGTTGGTATTAGCAGTCAACACGTGTTGCTCCACTGTTTGTGCACAAATATCAGTTGGGAGCTGCATGGCTCAGTGGTAGAGAGGTCATCAATCCAGAGGTTGGGGTTTCAATTGCCGGCTGTTGCAACCTTGTCGAAGTGTCCTTGAGCAAGATACTGAACCCCCAGGTGCTCCTGATGCTGCGTCATCACGAGGTAAATGAGGAAACAGTGTAAAGCGCTTTGAATACCAAATGTAGAAAAGTGCTTTATCAGTTATTGCGCATTTACAGTTGCTTAAAGGGTTCTAAAAGCACAAATATCCATGCTAACTGTTAGCATGTCAATTGCATTTTCCATTATATGTTAGCATGAAGCTAGCGGGCCATTGTTATGGCACTGTTGTTTGGTGCACAAATATCACTTAAATTGCAAATATCGATGCTAACCATAAGCATGTCAATGGCATTTTCCATTATATGTCAACATTAAGATAGCGGGCCAATCTTGAGGCAATTTGTGAAATGAAATGTTTGTTTAAAGGGTTCTAAAATTGCAAATATTGGCGTTAACCATTAACATTTCAATGGCATATTCTGTTATATGTTAGCATTAATCGATCAGGCGATTCATGTTTGGTGCACATATATCTTTTGCTAAAAGGGTTCCAAACCAGCAAATATTTATGCTAACCGTGAGCATGTCACTGACGTTTTCCATTACGTGTGCATTAAGATAGGTGGTTCTTCTTAAGGCAATGTGCGATGGGGGGTTTTTCATCTAATGTTTCTGCCTTTGTGATACTAAATGAATCATTTGCATGAAAATGTTCTATCCTTCCATCCATTTTCTGTATCTGAAAAGTGCGGTAGACGCTGGACTTGTCACCAGCCAATCACAAGGCATGCATTTATACTTACCATTTATTTTATAGTGTAGCTACTACATATGTTTTGGGACTATGCTAGGAAGTCTGATATCCGACCAGCAAGCCACCATGCAATTAAAAGCAATTATGGCATATCCTTACATTATAAAGCTCTGCCAATCTAACAAAAGCACCATCCTCTAAGTTGGAGGGAGGGTGCACCCACATATTTATTTATCAATTTTTTCTTATCCATCTCATTTTTTTTTGTTTTGTTTTTTTTTTTTTCATTTTTCAGGGTAAAACATAAGCCCTGGTAGAGTTTATACCCACCCATCATTTTCTTTCAACACCCCCCCCCTCCTCCGCGCCCCTTGTCTTCTTCTCAGCTGTGCCAAACCACTGTCTCTCTGGCTGCCTGTCACCACTCCAGCTAAAACCACTTAGCGGGGGGAACCTCAACTCTTCACACAGACAGGGTGCAAAAGGTCATCGACTTTATTCCATACAATGCCGCACGCCACTCAAAATTCTAATCTGTCGGTTTGAAGTTTGACTAAAAGTTGTCTAAAGTTGACTAAAAGTTACGACTTAGCTTTACCAATGATGCCTCATCAGATCGAGTAGACATAAAGGTCGACACACCCCTTTTAAATGCCAGGTTTCCGTGGCATAAAAAAAGAAGACCAACATAAATAAATCTTGATGCAAAAAAAATAAATAAAGAGAAAGCTCTGAGAGGGGAAGTCAAAACAAACAACTGAGATATGCTTGTGTTCAAAACTAAGAAATCACATTCAAATTTATGTTAAATGGAAGTCAGCACACACCTGCAAACCTTTAAAGGGCCATTACTTAAAATCCAAATAAATGTTCTAGTAGGATATGCCGGACGTTTTTCTTTCTTGTAGGAGCATGAAGTTTATCTGCTAGCACTAACTGCTCTTTTGAACTGTTCATAATTCCCTAAGGTCCCATTTCCACCACATTCACTGTTCTTCACTTTTCCAACCCCTCTCTTGTTTTCCATCGAGTTGTATTGGTCACATTGATAGAGGAAAAAGTTTGAAAATAAATTTTCCAGTAATCAGGTTTCTCTCACTTTTATTAGAAGATGGAGAAGTGAAAGATGCTCAAATTCGTGGGGTGGAGGAGTTGGATGGGCGCACGGCAGCAGAACAGGCCAAACAGATTGACCATAAAATATTGGTTTGGCGCCTTCTGGTGGCAACTCCATGCCAATGTTGAATTGAGGGAGGAGCTTTTAGTCATGCCATATAGCCTTTTGTCTATTTTGAAAAAAAGGGCTTTGCCGCAATTTTGTGGCATCCTCAGGCAATTACGAACTTTTTGCCATGGGCAGTATTACATTCAGGGACAGGGACCGAGTCCTACCTGGCTTCACTATACTTCACATCCAGGCCTTTGATTTTGATTTTGTCAGTCTTTTCTTGCTTCTTTTTTTATTTCACTTGGTGGTTGACATGCAAACAAAACAAAGAGTAAATGCTCAACCTGAAAATGTTTAGCATATGTTTTATGTCTGTCAATTTCCTCCTCTGTGGTGTAGAATTCGGCGGTAATTTGTGATAACTGGCACCAAACTGAAGCCGCCGCCTCTGTCTTTTGTGTACGTGTAACAGTGTTGAGTCTGTCAACGACGGGCTTTTCCACACCGTGGAGCTGTTGATTCAGAACCATTCACTCAGCCTGGTGGTGGACAATGGCGCCCCCAAGAGCCTGGGCAAGCTAGCGCGCCAACCATCCGTCGACCACAACACGCAGCTTTACATCGGAGGTACTTACACGCACGCACACCGAAAGCCATTTGCACAAGGGCACATCTGCATGTCTGTTTGCCGAGACGTCTGCCACTCGGGCACTGAGCCACAACAAACACACACTTCTGAGGAAGTGGCAAGGTGTCCTCAAAAAGCTTCCTAAGTGATTCTTTGCTTCCTCTCTGTCTCGCCACACCGTGCCTTCTGTCGTCCAGGCGTGCCCTACCAGGTCCTGGCCACGGGCCTTCGGACCAGTCCAGAACGCTCGCCTCAGTTCTTCAACGGCTGCATCCACAATGTCCAAATTAACGGGGAAGCGCAGGACCTGAGCTACCGAGCCACAGGAGGGCGACCGGTGGAGGGCAAGGTATCATTATTATAACTACCGTTATGTAACGGTTCATCTTTCATTCCCTCGCTATATCGATCTGATTTTTAAGTAGCACCACATTTTGCTATTTTAATATTGATTGTGAGAAAAGAATAGAGTGGACATAAAAAGTCTACACCCCCCTGTTCAAATGACAGGTTTTTGTGATATTCTTTGCACTGTTTTTATGGTGATGAGAAGTGTTGCGTTTACAGCAAACACACCTTTTGAAGTGATGGCCAAAAAGTTCAACAATGCTTTCATCGGACCAGAACACATTTTTCCAAATGTGCTTGAAAGATTATTGTTATGGTCCGGTTCGAACTGGGCAAGTAAAATGATAACGTTTCAAGAGAGATGTCACCGTTTGCTGAAAAAACATCTTCCAGAAAGCCAAACAAATGTCAGAAAAAGCCAATCAAAACATCAGAATTTTATTTGGAGTTAGTCAGAGATGTTTTAATAGTGGCAGGAGTATGTGTTTGGGTCCTTTCTCCCTGGTGTAAATAAACACTGACAGTAGAACTTCTCCTGCTCACAGGGCGATGGCGTCCTTGTGGGCTGTCACTCATGCAGCGTGTGCGCGCAAGGAACGTGCAGAGAGGGCGGCGAGATGGGCGTCACCTGTCAGTGCCCGCCTGGACGCAGTGGGACATTGTGCGAACAGGCCACAGTGCCAAATCCCTGTCAGGGCAGCAGGTGGGCACAAAACAATATGCAATCCATCCCTCCAACCATTTTCTGTGTCTCTTTAAAACACTTACTATGCAACTATCAAAACTAAAAGTAGGGTGGCCATGTTTCATTTGCATATTTCCCTAAACCGGGATTCAAAACCAGAATCGCCACTGTGGGACGAATGCCTGTTACCATGCCGCAGATGTTTTCAAATGAAGTTTGCCTTTTGATTAACACGCCGCTCTTTTGACGGCGTCAGCATGGACCTTGAAATTTGTCAACCACACATTTAGTTCCAACATTCTTTTGGTTTACAAGATGGCTGCAGACTCTTTTTTTTTTTCAAGGGGGGAGTTCTGCAGTTTGACTCATCATTTAATTAGTTGTTCCCAAGTGTGTCGTCGATCAGTCTTTTATCATCCTCCCGTCTCTCTTTTTCCAATTCTGTCTCCTCAGATGTGTTCACGGTTTATGTGTGCCCAAGGGGTCATCCTACAGCTGCAAGTGCAGCGAGGGCTACCAGGGCCAGTTCTGCGAGCGGCAGCAAGTGCCCGCGGCCTGCAGGGGGCAGCGCTGCGGGCATGGCGAGTGCAGAGTGTCCGAGGGTGGGGAGCCCGTCTGCAATTGTCTGCCTGGCTACGCTGGACCCACATGTGACACTGGTAAGCCTCAGCACACCCAAATGGGGTCAGACAGTGACAATTTGGCCGTAGGATTGATTAATCTGTGCGGTATTATGTCGATTAATGGATGATTCGGGAAAAACACACAAGATTAAAGTTTTTTACCAAAACAGGATATTATTTCAAGGCAAGGCATTTTTATTTATGTATCCCATTTAATACACAAGGCAACTAACTCAATGTGATTCACACAAGCAAAAGCATAACACCTAAAAGCATTTACAAACAGCCAAAGACAATCAAAAGGCAAAAAAAATAGAACAAAAGTCGATTATTGAGAAGGTGAATTTTAAACAGGTTTACTACCTATAAAGAATTAAGATAGAAAGGCATTTAAAAGCAAAACTCAAGAAATAAACAATGGCTTTCTAAATTCCTGACAGTGATTTTTAATGCTGAAACCTTTTTAACCTGGATGTAAAAGCATTTACACTTGTGGCTGACTTCACTTCTGTTGGCAACTTAACCATGTGTGTGCAGCATAACAGCTACATGCTGCTTCACCAGGTTTGCTTTGAAATCTAATTGACTAAATCTAAATCGAATTGGAAGTTTGCGGACCTCAGAGGCCGACTGGATTAATGTATTCAGGACCCAAAAATGTTGATGATCTGATGAATACAATCAACCAGTATGAGTTTCAACTGATAATACGCAAAAAAGTTCAAGTTTGTTTTTGTCATTTTGTCGTCATAACAAAAGTCATTTGGGATCGGCTCCAGCGAGAGAGAGCAACCGTCATGTGCTCCTCATGTCCTTTGCTCCAGACTTGACGTGTCAAGGTGAGATGGTGCGAGAGCAGTTGAAGCGCCACCAAGCCATGCGGACGTGCACGTCCACCAGCAAGATCCCGCGCATGGACTGCCCCCGATCGTGCCAAACGGCGGCGCCCCCCGGCATCTGCTGCGGTGTCAGCAAGACCCGCCGGAGGAAGGTGGTGTTCCGCTGCACCGACGGCACCTCGTACTCCGAGGAGATGGAGACGGCTCTGGAGTGCGGCTGCGCCAGGTGCCCGTTGTAACGGCACCCCGGCTCCACCCCGCACCCCCTCCCCCACACCCGTCTTGTGAATTTGGCACCGCCATTAACACAATATGCGTTTTGTTTACACATCCCGTTCGACGGCCGCCAGTTTGCTGCAGGAGAAACCACAATGGGGACACCGTGTGTGTACGTGTGTGTTTTAGAGAGCGCTTGCGTGTGTGTGCGTGCGTGCGCGTGTGAGTGTGTGTGCGCGTGCAGAGAGAAATATATTGTAAGATACAAGTGAGGAGGAAAAAAAAAAGCATAGAACTTATTTTTATTATGAATTTTCTCCTTCTAAAAGATGATAAGGACTGATTAGTTGTTTTTTTTTTTAATATGTTGATTATACGTGCTACATAGGATATTATTTTGTACTTTGTAAGAACAAAAAAAAACCTACATTTCGGAATAGAGTAACATTCCTTTAAAAAAAGTGTAAGAAATTATATATATGTATAAATCTATATAGAATTTATACCCTAATCCAATTAATTGTGTATTTAGTGTATTTGCATGATCTTTGGACACTTCGTTGTGGAAAATGAAAGTTCGCTCACTCCTTTTTGGCCTAAAAAGGGAACCGTACGTGCCTAGCTTGAAAAACAAAAACACGGAAATCAACTTCACCTTTGAGACTCTTGTCCTCCGAGATGTATTTTTTTAAGCAATGTTCATCTACACTTCCACTGTTTGTACACAAAACTCGGGCAGGGGTGGAAAACCGAAATGCGAATAAAACCTCAGTGGATTAAAAGTGCCACAAAATCCCCTCCATCCCCCAAACCAAAACCCTCTGGATCTAGTTCCATAAGTCAAAAATCTTCATGTCATCATCTTTTGTCTTTACACACTTTTCCTCGTTATGTGCCTTTTTTTGTGTGTAACTTCTTCAGGCCTCTGATTGGCTGGAACCGAAGCCATTCGACTCAGGGTTTCCAGTGTAGCTCCACATTACCAGCAGGGAAGAACTCACACGCCTATTTTTAACATTTTACCAGATTTTAAAAAATGCCAGATACCCCACACATGACAAAAAAAATTGTGTCGTGTGCTTTTAATACTTTCAATTGTCATTTAAAATATTAACACATCTGTGTCCCTTAAAGCGGTCAGGTTCACCCTAAAGCATTCGATGTTGATGATCTGATGATACCACTGAGGTATTTAACTTTTGGAAAATTAAGTTTGAAGTTGAATATGACAAGCAACCCAGCTCTGAGTTGTATTTTTATAGTAGATGCAACCGCTGCTGATTCATCGAAAGTAGTCTATTTCAATTCTTCCAGTTGATTCAAAAACATCCAAAATTAAGAGATCAAATCCGTAGCATTTGAAGATCATATGCACAATTGCGCCTATCCGATACCCCAAGTGTAGTACCAAGTCTGACCTGTGAGAGGCAGCATGGTGCTATACAACATCCAGACGACTGGAAAATACAAAGAAGAAAATAGAAAGTCCTTGGCTTACTTTTTGCTTAACTTGTTTTCATGATTTCTGATTGATTTGAGATTGTCCAAATCGATTTATTAAGAAGCTAATCAGCTCAGCGTTACCTTTAACGCCAACCCATAATTGATGAACTTGTGCCTGATCGTCAGTGTGTGTTTGTGTATTCCACTTAAGTGTGTCTTGACAAAAACTCTTTGAGTTGATTTTGGAGGGACCATGACTCTTTGGTTTCATGGGACATTGCCCAAATAATTGGTTGAGGGTTTGAGTGTGCTTACACTGCAAAAACTGGCCTTTCAAAAAATGAGAAAAAGAATAGAAGAATTAGAACGGTAGTACTAAATATGAACAAAATTGTACAATGGTACAATTCAGAGTGTCCCATTAACCCACCACGCATGTTTTTGGAATGTGGGAGGAAACCGAAATACCCGGAGAAAACCCAAGCGGGCATGGGGAGAACATGTAAACTCCAGACAGGAAGGCCGGAACCATAATTGAATCCTAACAACCTGCGCTGTGAGGCAGACGTGCTAACCAGGCGCTCACTGTGCCGCCTCTTGACTTGAAAAACCCAGCTTACAACGAGTGTCTTTATACAACCAACTCATAACCAGTAGTACATTTTCAGTTACAACTGAAAATAGCATAAGATTTTTCAAGAAGCAACTTGCTGAAGCAAGTTTTTATACACAAACTGTCTGATAAGAAGAAATACCCCCCAATGCATATTTTGCTTTAAGATTTTTAACCCCTTTTTTTTGCAGTGTAAGTGCACCCACTGAAAATGTTTGTCTTGGTCCCAGCTCTTGATTCTCTTTTCTTTAATTTTGAGTTAGTAAATAAAAAGGGACAGCAGTAAACAACGTTCAATATGTCTGTTCTATAAACAAAACAGGAACGTTAGCACCGGTGCTAACGCTAACATGACCTTTAAAGCTTACCAGGCGGGTCCACTGAGCATATTACAGACCACATGGAAAAGAAAAATAAAAAGCAGGTGATCTGAGAACACCACGGCAACGACAGAGATCCTCTTCTCCTGAGCCAGTGCGTCAAATGTTAATGCCGTTATTTTAAGCTCACTTGTTACATGTGCTGCTTTTTTTTTTTTTTTTTGTGCCAAAGTTTGCTGGATGTACCTTTGAATGCAAAATAAGTTGGTGTGGTCAGAATTCATAACGCTGCTCCGACCCAATGTTGGATGGACGCACACAGAGCTCAACAAAGTCAAAAGTAGTGCCTTGATTTTAAAAGATGTCTCGGAAAAAAAAATGTCCTAATGTGATTTATTCATTAAACTCCACAACTCGGGGGAGAAAAAAAAAGTCACTCATTGTCATGCAGCAACAGCAACACATTGCAGAAAAGGAAACTGCAGCACCACAGAAAAAGCCGCCTGCTGTTGTTCTTCACATGTGATGCATTCACAAACGCCTCATCTATGCGCTCTTGCGCGACTATTAAAAGCATAGCAAGGCACGAAAAGGTAAAACACTACTAGGCTTGCAAAGGGAAGGAACATTTTTCTTACGTTTCCATGGGAGACTTTTGAAAAAGTTATCGGTCAAGAATAGATGCTAACATTTAATGTGGTCTTAAACAAATATTTTCTTCAATCAATTATTTCATTGAAGAAAAACAAGTTCAACATTACTCACAAAACAAAACGACGCATTTAAAACCACGCAACTTTGCCTTGGGTTTGTTACTAGCTTAATGCTAATGCAGAATGCAAAACGCCCTGCATGAGCTCATGAAACAACATAAACCGTGGAACAACACATCGACACACAATATAACAATACTCACAGGCATACATTCTTTATCCCCTGCTAAAATGACTAAAAGTGCATCTTACTAGAATATTATGAAATTATTATTCTACATGTAAGTCTTTAGTTCATGACCAACTGGTGGCCATAACGCGTACCCCAGGAGATGCACATTGTGAGGCCCATGGGAATGTTCCAATTTTGAAAAATTCCTGCAATTTTGCAACCCTAAACACTACTGTATTCTACTTTAACGTACTCTACACGTTTACAAAAGTGTCCCATCGGCAGTATTATCTCCAGTTCAGCTGCTTTTCCTGATGTCACGGCTCACCTCTTTGTGTGACAATTCACGCTTGCCATTTTCGCTCACAACCCCTGTACAACCCCTCGACCCCTTTGAAGGTTTCTTAGCTCGTCAATGTGAAGACAGAAGACAAAATCATTTCAATCCAAACACTTCAATGTTCTCCAGGTTGAAAACACAAAAGTGATTGATGATGCAGATGTTGAATGTTAAAAATTAAACTACCATTGAAACTTTCTCTGTCTCACTTCCTTAATGTTCCTGAATACATCACCGCTGCCATTTTCGTTTCTATTTGTAAATCTTGCAGGTCATAAAACATTTACCGGTGCTTTTTCAAAATGACCTTTGAAATTAAATGGCTTATAGGTGAGAAGATTTTGAAAAAATATACGTGCAATGAAAACCCCTGTGTTCTCTAATGACCCAGCTAACTTAGCTCCTCCCTGACACACAAAGATCCGAGTCGCTTGTTGTGCGATTGACCACAACAACACTAAATGGACACCAAATACTGGTACCACTCTCCTATTAGCTTTGCCACCATCATGTGGCACGTTCGTTAATTGCAGAAAGACCCCAATTTCAACAATTGTCACGCAATTTGTTAAATATACTTGCAATGAGCAGAAGCACGCAAAAAAAAAGTCAGCTGTGAAATTCTTGTCGTTCAGGGGCCCACCACCTTTTGCTCGGTCAGTAAGCATTCATTTTGTGCCTAATATTTTAAAACCTTTGATGCAAATACGACTTTTAACATGTGGCTGTTTTAGAATGGGAGACATTAACACAGATTAAAAAAAGTTTATTTATTTGGGGGTTGCGGGGGGGGACAAGTGTTTTTACTGTTATTCATAAAATTATTATGAAAAATGACATACACAAACAAACACAACGGGAATGAAGCTAGACTGATAAAGAGCAAAAGCGCAAAATGCTTTGGAAACTTACCTTTAAAGCGGGTATTTACAAAAAAACAAAAAAAGGCCAAAGAAAACTCAGTACACTCAGTGGTTGGCTTTGAATTTTGACTTTCCATTCAAACTGACCTAAAAATCTTGTCAACTGCACACAAGAACGACGTGACAGGAAACGTTCGGTCAAAGTCGGTGGCGCGTTGTTGCACTCTTCACGGCCTCTTTTCTCCACTCAGAAATGATTGTGAGGATTTTTTTCTGGATGTTGCTGATGCTTCTTCACCAAAGACGTATGTTCTGTTCTAACTCTTTTTAAGAATCAGTTCTCGTTGGTGAATTGTAGGAAGAAATTATACCATGGCATTGCGGCTACAGTGTTGCAAGACAACTGAATTCCGGTCAACCGCTGTTCTTTTCATGTTTTTTTTCTGTAGAGCCTCTTAACTCTTTGCTAAAAAAACTAAAAGATTCTGATCCAGTTCACGCTCAAAGGCCAAAGCCCCGGCTAACAAGAAAGTTGCAATTTTGTTAGCAAGTATGTTGAAGTGCCGGTGTTAAATACTTTAACGGGAAGTAAAAGTACTGTACGGATACTTGTGCAACAAAACGACTCGAAATAAAAGTAGAAGCACTGAAGCGGCTCATTTGGACTATATTTTACAATATGCTAGCATATTTGTATAAGTCATTATTTTAGCTTTTTGGGAAAACAGGAAAAAAAAAAACAGCAAATTCATCAAGCAAGTTGTCTGTCTTTAGTCTTTGCTGACCTGGATGACTGACATTTTTTTTACCCAGCAGGCACATTAGTCTTTTTTGGTGCTATTGATTGCAAAAATGACATGGGCAATAATGCTATTAGGCTAACAATTTGCGCCTTTTAGCTAACCAATGCGCCGTAGTCTAACGCTAACATACAGTGACGCAGCAGTAAAGTTATAATTACGCTCTTTTTTTTTTTGTTTGTTTAAAAAAATACTTCTAAGCCATAAATATCTAACACTAGAGTAAGAAACAGTTTGTGCACCATGTGCCATGTGTCACAGTACAAGGCGTTATTTTCTAATTGTTGCTCAGCATTCATGAATCCACAGGTGCCATGATGTCCAACTACACTCTTACGCAGTGGCCAGCAGAATTAGGCCCACTGCATCAAGGAGACCCGGTCCACCTTCTGTGCTCGGTGCTCTTTGACCAGAAGAACGACACGTGTGCGGGGCGACACAGCGTGCATTGGCTGAGAGTCGGATCCCATTCAGGCCTCGCCCATGCCGATGGAAAGACAAATGAGGAATGCGACGAGATGAGTCCCAAACGATGCATCTACAAGCTCTTCATCAATGTCAGCGAGTCGGATGGCGCCACCTACTACTGTGCTCTACAGGTCTGTGGGAACTTCATGTTTGCAAATGGAACAAAACTGGACTTGCTTGGTAAGTACTCTTTACCCTTGGTAACTTTTACGGGGTGTTAGATTGTCGAGCAGATGCACTGTGGCTTAAACTGTTAACTTATTTTAACTGGTTTGTGAGTTGATGCACGACTGACAAATTTTTTTTTCGCAATATTGGGATTTCGAGTTGATGAACCTCAAATGGATAATGGATGGATCGATAGATACTATGGATTGATACTATGGCGGATGGATTGTTGGATGGATGGATGGTGGATAGAAACTGTAATTGTATGAATGGGCAAATAAATTGATGGATGGACAGATGAATGGATAAATGGAAAGATAGATACTATAGATTGATATTATGGATGGATCAATGGTGAATAGATAGATACTGCTTTTGGATTGATGGATGGACGGACAGATGGATGGATGGATGGATACTGTAGCAGTATAGATGGATGAACCTTGGATGGATGGATGCTGGATAAATAGTTAGATACTGTTGAACGTATGGATGGATGGTGGATTGATAGGAAGATACACTGGATGGATGGACGGATTGATGGTTGGAGAACATGACACGCCAAGCAAATTTCACGATTAGTGTTAATTTTGCAAGAATGAATAAGCAAATTGGTAGCCGGGGATTGGTGACGCGCAACTGGGCAAGGGAATACGCCGTCCAATGTTTTCATTCATCATCAGAGTGGATCAGCCGTGCTTTGTTTGGTCCCTCACTTAGGGCCTGTTTGACCCTGCCA
Organism: Hippocampus comes; assembly: GCF_001891065.2. Lineage (NCBI taxonomy): Eukaryota > Metazoa > Chordata > Actinopteri > Syngnathiformes > Syngnathidae > Hippocampus > Hippocampus comes. Next base: position 810,072 of record NW_017805993.1, read on the forward strand.
GGGGCATAAAGTCACAGACAACTTAGCTCACACCTCGGGACAATTTATAATGTTCAATCAGCCTGCCATGCATGTTTTTGGAATGTGGGAGGAAACCGGAGTACCCGGAGAAAACCCACTTAGTCACGGGGAAAACATGCAAACCCCACACGGGAAGGCCGAGCTGGAATCGAACCCAGTACCTCTGCACTGTGAACCACTTGAACACCGGGCCGCTGAGGTCAAATATTTTTGAGAAAATACATTTGTAAATTTGCAAGAAGAAAGTCATAGCATTGTGAGAACAAAGTGGTCATGTCAGAAAAGTCATGTGGGAAAAGCGATGCGGAAAAACAAAATGATGCAAGAACAAAAGTGACAAAGATAAGAAAAGAAAACCTTTATCTGTCTCACAATGGATAACTTCCCTATTTACAGCAGTTAAATTTATGAGTATTAGTCTAAGTAAAAATTTTACTTCATTTGAAGTATTAATATTTTCGTGAATTCATGTGACTTCAGATCACACTTGTTTTTACAATACAATACAATTTGTGCTCATCAAAAAGATGAGTTCACCAAAGCTGTCTGTTACCCTTCATTCTGCCGTTGTTTAGCGAGGACGCTCACGGGTGTGCGTCTCCTTTCATTTCTTCAGAAAATGTGATGCCAGTGGACAGTTCACACAAGGAAATTCTTCTATTTTCTTCCATCTTGGCCTTCAGTCTACTGGTCGTCGCCTTACTGATCAACATCATTATGAAAAACAACATAGGTAATCGAAGGTTAGCGTTTCCCAACCCTCGGTGAGCCAAGGCATATTTTTTGACTCTGGAAAGCTCTTAACATCACACCACCAAACAAAAATGGCCGAAAAAGTAGTGCCTGGTATTGCTTACTGTAAATACAGTACATTGTAATTACTATACAGAATGTCATATTTTTGTTTTGGATATGTGCCTTTAAGGGGCGAGGCCAAGCGGGTAACATCAGGAGTAGTATACGTGTGAACGTTTGGGCGTGAGTTGTGGTCGACAGCAGCTCCTTGCAAATTTTGACGATTCATACGGTTATTCAAACGTAATGTCCTTTGAGTTAGTAATGACCAGTTCAGGGTGGAATCCGCCTTTCACCCAAAGTCAGCTGGGATAGGG
>NW_017805994.1:0-2632 GCF_001891065.2 Hippocampus comes
TCGAAAAACGCCTTACTATACATGGTCGTTTGTTTTCCTAATTTTTTTCGGTTAAAAATGCCTTACTATACATGGTCGTTTTTTTTTGGCTGAAAACGCCTTACTATACATGGTCGCTTTTTTCGGCTAAAAACGCCTTACTATACATGGTCGTTTTTTTCGGCAAAAAAACACCTTACTATACATGGTCGTTTTTTTCAGCTAAAAACACCTTACTACACATGGTCGTTTTTAGCCATAAAACAACGACCATGAAGAGTAAGGCATTTTTAGCCTAATTTTAAAGCCTAACCCGATTTGAAATCCTTGCCCGAGTTGGAAAGCTGACTTTGAAACCCTGCCCAACACGACCCTATCTGAACCCGGCTCGGTTGCCGTGCCGATGGAGGATTAGGCTTCGATTCCCAGAAGCCTTGGGTTCATTTGGGGTTTGACGCGATCAAACGGGATTACGGTGAAAATGAAGCCGGAGGCGCTGTCACATGTTGCGGAGAGGCTTCATCAGCTATTATTTGAACCACTTGGAACTGGGCTTTTTTTTTTTTTTTTTTTTGCGGGTTCGTGAAATCTGTGGTGATAAAGTGATTTTCGCCCCAATTTCAGGTTTTCGTGGTCTTTTGCTCCGTTTCAGCCTTTCTTGGAGTTTCTACGTGCAATCGTCGATGACGGTGACCTCTCTTATCTGATCACAGTCGCCGAGTCGGCGCATAATCACCTCCGTTATCGACGACGCAGTGACTGGCCTCGCAGGCCGACCGATGGGTCGCCGAGAGAGAGCACCGATGAGAATTTCACATCAAGAGTGGGCAAAATGATTTGTATTCTCAACATAGGTTGCAGATATCATGCTCAAAATGTTAGCCCACCCCCAACCCTAAAAAAAAAAGTGTGTGTGTGTGTGTGTGTATATATATACACATATATATATATATATATATATATATACACTTTTGCGGCGAAGCGCAGCCGTGCCGGCTTTCTGTCAATGATCAAGCAAGACCCGACGCGGCTGCTCTCAGCCACTATCTGGCCTCTCGCTGATAAGCTTGTCTGAACTCGCCGCCTTATCTTTTGCGTCGCTTTTTTCTTGCCCAACTGCTGGCTGGCCAAAGGGGCTGCCAAATGAAGGGGGGGGGGGGCGAGCACCAGCACGTCAATCTGGGGGCCCCTCGCCCCGTGCAATTCCCCCCAATGCTCACACACAATGTGACACGCCATCGACGGGCTAACGAAAGTAGCATCGTGAGTCTCGCATTGACGTCGGAATGTATACTTGGAACACCATCGGTGGCAACGCGTTTTCTTTCACCTCCAAGAAAAATGTGGTTTGAATGTCATTGTCTTTGTGTAAATGCGTCAAACAAAAACAAAATACCCTAAAATGGCAAACTATCGGCCACACTGCAAAAATGGCACCAAGGTTTTGTTAAAAAGAAAGGGGTTTTATTTTTTTCAAGGGAGCCCAATGCAGGTTTTGAAGCAACAATGGGAAACCATCATGTCAATTCACCAAACACGTTGGCAAAAAAGTCCCAATCGTCGTCCAAAGCCGGAGGAGAAAACAACAGAAAGAATGGTTCGTGATGCTGAGGAAACGATGAAAAAATAGCTCATAAAAATAAACAACAACAAATCCTCCTCATCATCAAATGAAACGACATCAGCAGCTTGTTTCAAAAGGTGAAACAAAACGTCACATGTGACACATCTAGTAGCCTTGAAGAGTTTTCTTTTTTTTTCCTTCTCAGTCAAAAACATTTCAAAACAAAAGCGATGTACACCCACGACAGTTAGCCACGACATTCTTGCATTGCGCTCATCGTTTACAGCTCGCTTGCTTGTTTGTTAGCAAACGCAGCGTGTCTTGGGAAATGAGCCAATTTCACTTGATTGGTCCGAAAATAATTTCTTGCTTCCAAATGAGGGAGATTTTTCGATCATCTCTCGATAGCGGCAACATAATCGAGTGAGTGTATTCTCTTTGGCCGCCTGCTGCCGTCCATGCAACAGAATTTCACATCCACTCAATGGTAAACCTGTCAACAAATTTGAGATGCAATCATCATTATTTCCTTACATGGCTTTCTGTGACTCCACTGGTCTCGCACATGGCACCGTCACACACATTTTACTAATTATTTTCGTCCAAATATGCCGAACCTTTTTGTAAGTAGCGTAAATGTCTTGGCAAAGTTGGGAAACCAAGGTGGGCGTGCAACCGGGGGCAATGTCATTTCAAAGGTGATGCTAATAATGCTAATCACGTTAGCGTGGAAACGGAAAGTGAAATGAGCTAACCCACCCGGTGTCGATATTTCATTTTCTGATACAGAAAAATACTCAAGTGAATCACGGATGTTATACTGATTTGCCACGGCTTTGTGGGGGGGGGAGGGTTAAATATTTCTCTCTATACAGTTGTTATATGAAAATACGTCAAAACGGTGGTGTTCCGTGTCAACTGCATTTCTGAGCGAAGCAGCCTGGACCATTCTGCCTGAGACGGGAGCAGTTTGAAGCGACGCAGGACTAAAATAATAGCTTTTTCCTCCCTCCGTCGGACTATTTTTATCATTATTATTATTTCGAAAAAAAACAAAAACAAAATCAGATGTTGACGGCAGGTTGCCCT
>NW_017805994.1:3099-8748 GCF_001891065.2 Hippocampus comes
GCGACGCGAAAGTAAAAAAAAAAAAGGGGGGGGGGGGGTGGGGGGGGGGGGTCGAGTTCCACAGCGGCCGGTAAAGCGCTCTCAAATCCGCAAGCACCGTTTAGGAAAAGGCCTCCAAGTGTCCTGGGGCAGGGGGTCCCGGGGGTCGGGTGGGGAAGGGAGGGGGGCGGGGCTCCATCCCGCACACAAACGCTTAAAAGAAGATGAAAAGTACATTCAGACTGGTCGGGCGGTCACCGAAAAGCTTGTCCTTTTTGGGTGGTGTGCCCCGCCCCCCCGCCCCACCTTGGCCGCTGAAGCCTCCTTTTTCGTACGTGGGCCCCCGCCCGCCTCACCGCCTCTGCTGCGCGTAGACCGGGTAGGCGAGCGTCACATTCAGAGAGTCGTTGTGCTGCACCAGAGACGTGTGCTGGTAGTGGAGGACCAGTTCCTTGAGCGAGCCGTACAGGTTGTAGGGCTCGGCGAAACCGAAGCCCGACGACGTCTTGTTGATGACGCAGTGCTTCACCTCGCCGTCCACGCTGCGCACGGGGGGGGGGATTTCAATTTCACGTTAATGTCATTGAAGGGAGAGGAGAGACAAACAAACAAACGCTTCCTTCTCGGTTGCTGCGATACGTACACGACGCTGCAAGCGTAGCAGCCCGCCTTGCTGCTCTCGCGCACCAGGAATGTTCCGTCCCGCTTGCCCTGCAGGAGCGCCTCGGCCTGCAGCCGGTTGATGTTGCCCAGCTTCCACGAGCGCTCGTCGTGATGGGGCAGGTCTTCGTCGTCGTCCACCATCGAGTACTGACTGCCGGAACAAAGCAACAAAGCAATGAAGCGTGAGCGGGGGGGGGGGCGGCGGCGGGGCGAGCGGCATTTCTTGGCCGAGGCGCGGCGCTTACTCTTCCACGTTGTCGTTCTTGATTCCCAGCCACTCGTTGAGCTTCTTCTGCCGGACGCCCTTCTGGGTCAACCACCTGCATCCAACACACTTGGACGTTAGCCCCATCAGATGCAACGCTAACGCTAACCCGGCAGGCCTGAGCGAGCGTCGCCTCCATGTTGCCGTCATTTTTACAACAAACGGGGGCAGTAAAATCCGTCTCTCTTTGTAAGAGTAATAAACTCCATCAGAGATATTCAGCAACTTGTGGAGGCCTGAACTTTTGAGTTGCGATCGCGAGGACGACGTGACGACATCGTACCAAACACGAGGCGGCGTCAATCAGGTGACGTCGAGATTGCAAACAAATGATCCGACGGCCCCCTTACATGAGGTACTGGTCTCGGGTCTTGCGCAGCTGGATGAGGTCCGGCTTGATGCTGTTCATCCTCTTGTCGATTTCCCGGTAGTCAGCCGCTTGCTTCTTCAGGTCCTCCTCCAGGCGGCTCTTGCTGTCCACGATCTCGCTAATCCTGGACTTGAGTTTTTCGTAGTTGCCCACGATCCTGAAAGCACAAAGCGGCCCCGCTCAGTCGGGGCCTTGCGCCGTGCCCTTTCACGCAGGCTCCCGTTGGAAGTCGCGGCCGGACTCCAGCGTCCGCTAATGCTAACGCTAACGCCGGCGTACCTCTGGATCTCCTTGTCGTTGCCCTCCCTCCGGAACTTCTCGATGTACTCCTTGCTGTAGCGCTCCTGCGTTTGACACTGCTCCTCAAAGATCTTGATGGTTTCGTTGAAGGCCTCGATGGCGGTCCTCTTCATTTGGATTTCCTGGACGGAGGAGACGGCGCAGCGTTGAGGCGGCGGGCCCGCGGCTCAATGCCGATGCTCCGTACCTGCGAGGTTCTGGTGTACTCCTCGTACAGACGGTCGTACTCCTTGTTCTTCTCCTGGTACTGCTGGTGGTACTCGCACAGCTTCCTGCCCACGGCTTCGATGTTGTCCTCTTTCACCACCTGATCCTGAGCGCGTCGGCGTCAAAACGGCAACCGTCAAACCCCCCGCCGGCGGTCGGCGTAAGCGCCGGCCTAACATACCTGTTGGTGTTTGGAGACCGGGTAAAGCAGCTTGACGTCCAGCTTGGGGTTGTACTGCGCCAGGGACTCGTGCCGGTAGTGATTGATGAGCTCCACCACCGAGCTGAGGTGAGCGGGTCCGAGAAGCCGTACTTGCCGTCGCGGTGGAATATCTTGATGAGCTTGTTGTTGCCGCCTTTCCTGTGGAGCGCCGCCCCCCAAAAATTCCAAAATGACACGAGGAGCGAGCGAGGCGAACGGGAAGCGGGACCGGCCCAGAAAGGGGCGGCCGCTTACCTCAGCGTTAGCGTGTAGTCGCCGTGCATCTTGGTGGAAGCGTCGCGGACCAAAAAGGTACCGTCCGCCGTGTCCCGCAGCTTCTCGTTGACCTCCTCGCGGGAGATGTCCCCCCAGTACCATTCGGCGTCCTGGAGCGCCATGCTGTTGTTCTGAACGTTGTTAGGAACGGGAGCGGGCTTGGGCGGCTTCGGAGGTAGAGCTGAAGGGGGACGACACGCTCGCTCAGTGTCTCGGCGCGGAACCTCGCTTGGCGAGCTTCGTTTGGAACTGAAGCAACATCCCGAATACGAAGCCCATTTTCTCAACTGTATTTCTAGAGCGCCTGAAAACAACCGGCGCCGTCCGCAAAGCCTTCCGTGACCTCGCCAAGCCTGTCGGGGGAACCGAGGCCATGTTTCTTCAAAAACGCAGTTCCTAAGACCGGAGTTCCACCAAACGCTCCTCCTGAGGCGGCGCAACTCGATGGCGATTGACGAGGACGTCGGTGGATGGCGGACGGGCTAAGATCTCAATTCGGAAGAAGGAAATCCACTGAGAAAAGGTGCAGATGACGCCGCGGAGCCGTTCATGTTGTCATTGCCGGAACATTCCTGACCCGGGTCTCCTTTTTGGAGCGACGCGAGTGCGCTAGCGTGCGTGCGGCTCTCAGGCAACAGCTGGCGCGCGCGCGACAGCGATGGCGTGCGAGCCTTGGGAACATTGCGAACGGCGGGAATAATCTCAACTGGGCGACGGCGCCCCTCGCGCGTTGACAGTTTCACGGCTGGCGCTAAAGGTAGCGCGCTATGTTTAACCGGCCTTTGCGGTGGGAGGGGGGAAGAGCGGCGGGCGGCTTCCTGCTGCTGCGCGGAGCCAGCGTCCACGTTAACATTGACACGCCATTAAATGTGGGATTTTTTTTTTCTTTTTAAACAGCAACCCCGTGGTGGGGTACAACCTGGACTCGGTCGCCGGTCCATTCATAGCACCGGCACGCCGCTTTGACATCTTCCACGGCGCTAAAAGCCTCTCTGGCAAGATTTGCCCCCATCTACGTGCAGCTGAGTACACCTCGTACTGGACGCTCGTCAATTTGTACTGGCAGCCCTGCCACGTCTTCATACTGCGGCCCATCCATTTGATACCACTTCTCCCCGACAGGGTGCACCCCGAAGCGGTCGCCGCCACTCGCACGCCCCTTCTACGGAAACGCCCTGAAAGCCAGCTCCTTCATTTTCGACCGAGGACCGCAGGTCGAGTCCACCCGCCGACTGGCCGCCAGTCGCCACGCGAGCAGACTCTTTGGCATTTCTTTGCTAGCACGCCATGCCGGCCGGGCACAATGCACCCGGGACCGGTCGCCGGTCAATCATCCGCGCGAGCATTCGCACGGATCGCCATCAGAGGCACGCGCCGACGGATCCCGACACCGAAGCTCTCGCGCGCGCCGTCGGCCGCGTGCGCCACCTTGTAAAATGGCCACGCGGGGAGAAGAAAGGAGATCCTGCTCGGTAACGCGTTACATCACTCACCGCAGCCAATCAGGCGGGAGCTGTGTCACCGGGCGCCCTGGCATCCTTCATTTCCCGACGGCATGAAGTCATCGCAAAAAGTCCCTCCCCGTGTTCCCGCCTCGCTTTGATTGCCCGCCCCCGAGAAAACAAACCAAAAGAAAAAAAAGCACGGAAGAGGATCATTAAATGGCTCCTCAAATGTTCCGTCCGTGTTGCGGTGACGAGACCTCGCGTGCGTCCGACATCTCTCGTCCTCTGGCTGCCTCGCACTCTTCCTCCCTCGTCACCCCCTCCCTCTCTCTCGCTCTCTCACTCGCTCGCTCGGCCCCTCCCCTTCCGCGCTGTGGCCTGCACACAAAGCCGCCGAGCTAGCTGTGCCGCGGCAATGCACGTCCGCACGACGCGCTCAAATCCCCCCCCCCGCCCGCCTGCCCCGCACAAGTACGCTGGTAATCCCGCGGCGTGACATGGATAACCGCCTCCATTTCCTGAGCGCTGCTAAAATAGACGGCGCTTCTTGGAAAGGTGGAACAGCTCAGGCGGAATGCAGTCGGGTCGCACAAAGGCGAGCGCGCCGCGCTCAAATAAGCGTCTGAAAATGTGAGGCCGGGACGAGCGAACCTGCACCGTTTGCCTTGACAAACGGAACGTTCGTTCTCGGGCTGCGACTGACGATGACTTTGATCATCGAGTAATCCAGCCCTCATTTTGTCACGTCATCTGACAATAAAAAATTTGAAGAGCACACAAACACGTTTTCGATTCCGTTCCTGCTTTGGTCCGTAACATGTCGGAAATCGGGTACAAATCTTGATCTTTCTTTTTATTCAAAAAGAAAAGCAGACATTTAGTTTGAATCAAGTCTGCTTTCGTGGACGACGGCAGAAACGGAACAATAGTGACTGCGGAGAAACCGCATTTCCGAGCATTTGGACGATTTTAAGCAAACCTTCGACAAGTCTCCAAAAAGGTTATGAATTTGGTCATCGGTGAGTTCTCGATTAATCATTGAGCCTGAACACATTTTGGGATTTGTATTCACTCGTGAGCAGCGTTTGAGAGTGAAACCGAAAAGGTGAACACACACAAAAAAAAAAAAGCCCCAAAAACGACGACGACGGCAGCGTTATCATTCGGTTGCCACCTCACAAAAACGAATGTTCGGCAAAATAGCAACCTTTTTCAAAATGGCTGCCTTCCACACCTTGACGAAGGCGTCCAGTCGGGATGCGCTCAGGCGGCAGGACGTCACTTTCATTGGCCAATTTCGGAACTGCGGGCCCCGTGCGTGTGCGTCGATAACGCAGCGTTCCTCCCAGAATTCCGATTTTTGAGCCAGATGAGTTGCCCCCCGCCAAAGCCCCACAACAACAACCAAAAAAATGTTGTTTTTTTTTGAGGGGGGGTACATTGAATTCTTACTTTAGCTCAGCCCGAAAAGCGCATTTGTGCCCCGATCATTTCTTGTCGCCAATTTGCAGACGCTGCAAGTGGACTTACGTTGCAAGTTGTGCATGTTTCTCTCGCCTTTGCTTCCGAAAAAAGTCGCATTAAGTCCAACTTCAGTTCTTGGGCTCACGTAGCATCGCGTCGCCTCGCGCGTGCGTCCCGTCCTCCCCGCTCAAATCCGGCGAATGGGTCGCGCGCGCGCACCCAACGTCGCGGCGCTAATGACGAGCCTCCCGCGTGGCGCTGCGAGCGGCGCTCTCGCTCTCGCCCTCTTAGTCCCCGCCCTCGCTCTCTATCTCTCGCTGCTGTGTTTGGAGAAGAGGAGGCAGCTTATGATTAACTTGCAAACTTTCAAATATTTGCTGAGCTGGACACTTTGAAAGGGGGGGGTTGGGGGTGGGGGCGGGGGCTCGCAACGGGAGGCGGCTGGGGCCGGACAAGAGGCGCTCTGTGGCAGGGCCGC
>NW_017805994.1:28010-60308 GCF_001891065.2 Hippocampus comes
GGGCCCCGCAGCCGCACCAACCGCCGCGCCGCTAATGACGAGCCGCCCGCCTGGCGCTGCGATCGGCGCTCTCGCTCTCGCCCTCTTAGTCCCCGCCCTCGCTCTCTATCTCTCGCTGCTGTGTTTGGAGAAGAGGAGGCAGCTTATGATTAACTTGCAAACTTTCAAATATTTGCTGAGCTGGACACTTTGAAAGGGGGGGGTTGGGGGTGGGGGCGGGGGCTCGCAACGGGAGGCGGCTGGGGCCGAACAAGAGGCGCTCTGTGGCAGCTCCGCTTTCCAGCCAACCAAATCTAAGTGGACCTTTTGTCGCTACCTTAAAATAGATGAGCGGTCGCCGGGAGGAGGCAGGCACGCACATGCGCGCGCACACACGGAGCTTTCACTTCAAAAATGTTCGCAATGTGTGTGTCTGACACTTCCTGAGCACCTGAGGCGACCGCTGCTGCTTTTTGCTTGAGAGCAAGGGGCCCTCAAACACTTTGATCTCATTTAAGAGCTCTCGTTTGCAAAATCAGGCAGGCAGGAGTGGAGAAGTTGGGCTCCTTCCTATTCTTCTCATCATCATGACGACGATGATGACTGCGTGAAGGCCGAATCATTGAGAGTTTTCCCAAAATGTCGCCCATTCATTCCCAAAGGGACATTCGGCGCAATGGAAGGCAGGAAAAAAAATAAATAAAATCATTTGGGTCTGGGTTTCAAATCTCTTGCGTGGGTTCGTGTGTTTCAGGATGGCAGGATTATTATTTGGAAATATAATGACAGTTTTTTATTTTGGAAACTCAAAGACCACTGCCCCAGTAACACCGCTATAAATACATAAAAAAAATAAAAATAATTGGAGAAAGTACGCTTTGTGACCAAAATAACAGACCGGAAACTCGAGAGTCTTCATTGCAGCAGACGACTGACGTATTCCGAGCGCGCTCTCTTTAGGCCACTTGCGCGGAGTTGCCCGCATGCCAAAAAAACGAATCGGGCACGACAGCGTGTTGTGCTGCGACGTGTTCTTTGCCCCTGAGTGAATGATTGAAGACGGTGCCGCTGGTCGACTTTGAGTCGGCGCCGTTTGTCTCGCTAGCATCAGATTTTCCCTGACAAATTAGACAGCGGCAATGTATCCGTGGAACGGCCGGTCAAACATCAACGGCTGTAAAAGCGCGCTCGGGCCGGGCGACATGCGCGCGCACGCGCGCAAAGCCGACGGGACGTCGCCAGAGGACCCGACCGACAGCCTCGAAAAAGCCAAGGCGACAACGCGACGGCATTTTATCATCATTTCATTTCTTGGCAACAGCCGCAAGCGCACGCGCGGCGCTTGGAAATCCCCGCGGGGAGACTTTGTTCTCCACTCGTACGAGATGCTATCAAGAAGCTTGTTTGAGCGCTGCCCCACTTTTCCAAACACAGCGCGGCGCCTCTGCGGGAGACGTGGCAACTGTAAAGCTGGCATTTCAAAAAGAGCGCGAGAGAGAAAAAGAGAGAGCCGGATGCCCAAACTATACCCCCACACCCCCCCTGGATAAAAATGAACATTCAAGGACGGCACAAACTTGCTGAACAACTAAGAAAACGAATGCCGACCGGGTACGGTTCAACTCCCTCGGAAAGTTCCCGTTCACACTGACGCCTTCAAAGGATAAGAGGCCTAATTACCTGGAGCTGCCTGACTTTCAGTCCATTCGCTGGCCACCAGAACCTCGATGATCCTGACGTGGGCTTCCAGGCTGGGCTCGCAGCTGAAGAAGACGAAGAGGAAAGACGTCCGTCACGCTTGGCCCGAGGCAGATCATACGAGCGTTTGTTCCGACATCCGTCTCGCGTTACTCTACGCTTTGTCAACTTTGTCCGCCCGAAGAACGACCGGGGCGGATGAGTGGAACGACTTTTGCCATGACTGATTTCCACTCCATTTTTTGCACACCAGTAGTACCACGTTGGCATGCCGGCAAGGACAGCCAGAGGGACACGTTACGATTGAAGCAAACGTTTTGTGTGCGTGCGTGCGTGCGACTCTCCCACCTGGTGCTCTGCTGCCTGAAGAAAAGCGGGCTGAAGATCTCGCCCAGCGCTCGGGCGCTCAGCAGGTTCTTGGCGGCACTCTGGCACACGCGGGCCAGGTGGCGCAGAACGCACTGGAGGGCCAGCCAGTACTGGGGGGGCAGGGCGGCGCCGCTGGCAATGCGGCGCAGCTGTTGGGCGCACTCGTCGGGATTGGACACCTCTGCGCCGAGCAGCCCCAAAACAAAAACAAATCACACAGGCGAGAATGCTATTAGGACAAAAATAGTGCTTGGCCACCATCTGCTGCCCAAGGTGCAATGCTGCAGCGAGTTGAGGAGTTTCATGTCGATAAAATGTGTGCTCTGCCGCCATCTCGTCTCAACTCGCTGCCAAGAAACAATGCTGAAGGGCCTTTACGGTTTTCATTTCGACAAAAGAAGTGCGCAGTGACTCGGCAACAATTTCCAGTACGGCCCCAATGTTTATTGTGCGCAAAGCGGTTTGGAAGCGTGTCCTCCGAACTCCGAGTGTACTCGGGCGCTCCGGCGGGGTGCGCTCAGAGCACTCGCTGTTCAGCGCAGTCGGACATGATGTCAACGTTTGTGTCCGGGAGAGAACGGCGGCGGGTCTCGCTCACCTTTGGCGGCGTGCAGCAGCTGCGCGTACACGGCGGTCGGGACGATGGGCTGAGGGAGGTCTTGGAGGTAGCGGCGCAGGCCGTCGCACAGGGCGGGAAGCTCCATCTGGTCCAGGTCCACCGAGGCGGGGTCTGCAAGGGCCGCACACATCCGGTAAGATTTTCTGACGGCTGCCTTAAGCCGACCTGCCAATTTCCCAGCCTCAGAGCGTCACTCTGGAGGCGGGACGCGAGCCTTTGTCGAAGGGACCGGTGGAGGGCAGGTCGTGGCACGTCAAGTTTGACACCTGACACTGACGTAAGCAACGCCGAAGGAGCAGCACCCGTCAACAAATGAGTACGAATCCTTTCAAATCAGAGATGCCCGTCAACTTTGAGATGATTTTTTTTTTTTGTGCCGATTCCGAATCCGCTCTTGTGTTTTCTCTAGCGCGGTTTTCACCAACGGCGGGTGGGTTTGCGAATGTCCTCCGCGAAAAACCGGGGGTTCACTGGTGTCATATTGGCTATTAACATTGTGACAAATCGACTTACCGGACTCCAAATATTGCCTGACTTCATTACCACCGCCTGCAGTAAAAGTCCGGTACAACGTGGGGTTCTCCAGACCTTTCAAAAAAAAAAAGGAAAAAGCGGCCGTGCCAAAGGGGCTTTGTGTCCCGGACAAGTATGCAACAGACAGACGGCAAGGTCAACGCGTCTGCGGATAATTGCGGCCCTCGAACAAATGCGTCTCCGCATGAGCTCCGCTAATGGAAGGCGGCTAAGGAGGAGAAGGGGGTGCCCCCCCCCCCCCCCCCCCCCCCCCCCCCGAGGCATCTACTATCTAGCGGCTCGTGTACAAAACTATAATGAGCAGACAACGGACCAAGAGCGCCCGCGGTCAAATCAAACACACCTTTTTTTTCGATGGCGTCGAGCAGGCGGGCCAGGTGTGGCGGGGCTGTCTCGGGGAGGGAAAACTGCTCTGTCAGGTCCAGCAGCCACACGCCTGCGCAGAATTTAAAAAAAAAAAAAAAAAAGGTGAAGATTTATTAAGAAATAGTCCTGTGCCCAAAAACTCGAGCTTAGCCAGTTTCGCGGTGAGGCTGAGAGTTCGCCCAGCACACCTCCGACTCACTGGCCACACCCCTTTGAATTGAAAGCAATCGTCTGTTAGCACGCATCTAATTATCTGATCACGTAAAGCCGCGGCGGCTACGCAATCGCGCACTTCAGAAGTTTTGTCGGATAGGAACAGATGAAGACAATTCGGTTGACCGACAGACGCATACATGCTCGGAGGGCGACACTGTCGCTTTCACGTTCGACAAACAAGACATTTTGGCCAACAAAGTTCAAGTGAAGAAAAAAAAAAAAAAGCCACAAGCCTTAGGAATGTGAGGCATGTATTGTTATGCAAAAATACATTTTTATCATGATGGCAAAAACGTTAATTCTCTACGACTTCAAAGACTCGTGTATCGTGGTGAAATGTCATTCGGTGCACTTTGGGCTAGCAGCGCGCTATGTCTCTTAGCCAACACTTCAAAAAAGCAGCAATTTGGTCGACAGCTGCCGCGCTGAAATATGCAGCAAGTTAAAAAAAAAAAAAAAGGAGGCGAGTTCTGGAGTGCGGTTAGGAGCGACGCACAGGAAGCGCTGCGCTCGGCTTACGAGTTGGCAGGAAGCTGAAAAAAAATAGCGGCGGCTTTCCAGTGAAGTTTGACAAAAAAAAAAAAAAAAAAATGAGTAAAAGCGCAGCGCTGAAAGGCCGGACTGTCTCCGCTTTCAAAAAAGGCCAGCAAAGTATGAATAGAAGTCTTTCTTAAAACCATATTTTGCTTTCAAAACTCCCCCCTCCCCCCCCGCCCCTTACTTTTTAAAATCGGGCAGTTAAAACACGAGCGCCGACGCATGTGTTCACTCGGGCAAATAATGAAGCACTTCATCCAAAGCCACTTCCTCTTTGGCCGCCATGTCGCGTGTGAAGAAAACTCTTTGCGACCGCACTCAAAAGTGCATGTAGGACAAGTGCTCATCTGGAAGACATTAAGGGGGGGCGGAATGGGGGGGGGGGAGTTCTTCTCAGAAGCAGTGAACTTTGAGACGGACTACCAAATGTTACTCGAAATAGAGGCGCGGACATGGTGTGCTGCCATCGCACACCATTTTTTTTTTCTTTTTTTGTTTTCCCCTTGAGCAGCTCTCCAACTCGGATGGCAGCTTTTTCTCAGAAACGAATTCACAAGCCGGATTTATATTTGAAGCCCCCGCCGCCACCTCCCCTTCCCCTCCATCGCAGCCATAAAAATGACTGCAATATCTGACTGAGCCGGCCTTACTGGAGATAGCGTTTCGGACAGAGCCGAGCCTTGGCTGCGCGCCGCCGCCTCCTCCTTGCGTAAATCACATGCAGAAGACAAGGCACCCCCCCCCGCGCCATGCGCGGCGGCCGCCCGACAGAGCCCAAATGGGCTCTCTTCTCGGTACTGCCGAAGTGCGGCACCCGTTTGGCATCGCTGAATGCCGAGTGTTCCCACGAAGCGCGACATGCGTACGTACAGCCGATGGCTCGAGATGCTGCCGACCGGCGAGCCAATATTTTTAGAAGCGCGCGTTCGCCCGACGAGCTCCTGGACTCATCGGGAAAACCTTTATTTTCAACATTACTAAGCGCAATAGCGTGCGCGCGAGGTTCCATTTTTGCAGGCCTCGCGTTCGACGGTTGTATCTGCGATTTGAAGTGTGTCATGTGACATGGGCGTCGGCAAATGAGAAACGAACAGTGCGAACCGCGACCTAAAGCTGTATAGGCATCTCGCCAGCGTCTGTAATTACGAAATAAGTATTTCGATGAGATCTTTTTTCTCGTTGATGGGGTGGCGGTAGTGGGATGGGGGGGGTCCGTTCTCTCAAAGAGCTGAAAAAACGACTTTGGCCGTTATTTTAGGAAGGAAGATGCTGGAGCGTAGATCTCGGCTGTCATCGGGGTGGCACTTGGATGCGCCTGTTGAAACGCAGCGCGAGGCCACGAGAAAGAAAAAGCGGCCGTGCCAAAGGGGCTTTGTGTCCCGGACAAGTATGCAACAGACAGACGGCAAGGTCAACCTGTGGCGTTGACGGGGAGCGCTTGGTCAACGCCGCCCGTGTCTGAGCCGGGGCGAAATGTAAACCGCGTGGGCAAGACCGGGCAGGACGCTAAAGATAGCGCGTGCTTGGGGTAAATATAGAGGAGCTGCTCAAGTGAGCGCCATTTTCGGGTTCACATGTCGACGAGGCGGCGACAGCGGACGGAGAGCAAAGCTCCCGCACGCGGCGGAAAGACCGGCGCGTGTTTTGTCGAACACGCAAACAGGCATCGGAATGGAGCCGCCCCGACGCATTCCGCGCTCCGAGCGGAGAAAAGTGCTCCGCCCGCAGGCCCGAGCGGGCGGCGCCGGCGAGCAGGGAGTCGCCCAATGAGAGCACGGCTCCACTTTGCTCTCGCGCGGGTCCGCTCGGGTCACGCAGCCTCGGCGCAAACATTTAAAGAGAGCCTTTGGTATTTCACGTTCCCGTCCAAACGATTGGAGCGCTTCCAAAATGTGCCCCGTGGTGACTTTCCACAAAAGTGTCGGCAAACAAAACGCAGAGAACCGTCCTCCGTCTCCGCCCTCGAGCGCTCGCAAACGACGTGTCATGTGCCGGCCGGAACAAACAAAAGCGTTTTCACGTCTTCCGCGGGTCCTCGGCCGAACCGAAGCCTATTCGAGGCCCGGATTAAAGCGCCGTCGCGGATGGCCTTTCCGTGAGGTTTCAGGGAGTTGCCGCGCTCTGAGCGTTTCCAGATGTGCCGGCGCGCATGCGGGATGTGCACGGAAAGCCGCCGGAGCGTTTATGCCCAGGCCTGGAGGTCCGTGGACCCCAGCGCTCTTTGTAGGACGAATCAGTGCTCATGTAGAACAATTCGCTGTCTGTCCACCAATGCCCCCCCAGCTAGAGAAGAAAAACGGCTTTGTTTTGGTCAGCCGGTGGACTTTGTCATGTCTCAACCCGCCGGGTGCTGAAGAAGCGCAGTCCAGATGTTTACACGAGACTGTTTCAGGAAAAACGGGAAAAGATGCCGTGATCGAGCCACGGCCTTGTTTGAATTATTCTCGCAATCTGATCGGTGACTCAGCCACTTGCGATTAAGGCCGCACTTGTTGGGTGGAAGCTGTACCAAGTTCACGACTCGATGAGCAAGCCGTCTTTCATATCGCACAAAGCCGACTCATTTCGACAGCTAGTTTGGGGTCCATTTGAGTTATTGCTCAACAATGGTTCGTGTGTGTGTGATTGGAATGAGGAAATGATGCCAAAGACAACCGGCGTAAAGGGCCCCCCAATTAACCAACGCTTTCATGACGATACCAGATGCAGTAAGCTTCGGTGAGCTTCGCCCGTGGAGAACGGAGCTAAACACATCACTGTCCATTGACTGATTGCCAGAGATCGGTCACTTCGACATTAGGGAAGACAAGTGTGAGCGTGTAAAAGCTCCGACAACAAACAAACTGCGGATGGCACAACGCGTCGTCGTTCATCGTTTAGTTTAGCGGCCGGGCTGACGTGTTCTTAGCCGAAAAGAAACAACGTACCGCTTGGCAGAAAT
The DNA here is from genome assembly GCF_001891065.2 of Hippocampus comes. Classification (NCBI taxonomy): domain Eukaryota; kingdom Metazoa; phylum Chordata; class Actinopteri; order Syngnathiformes; family Syngnathidae; genus Hippocampus; species Hippocampus comes. Next base: position 35,270 of record NW_017805994.1, read on the forward strand.
ACGCTTGCAGGCAGAACCAGAAGTGGAAGTCTGTCTTCCAAATTCCGTTTGCAAGAAAAGCGTTTGTTTCGAAAAGGCGCTTTCTGAGGAATTCCGCTCACAAAACAGAAGTTCCTTGGCAGAGGTAATCAGGTGAGAAATCTCCGGGCCGGTATTCCGCGTGTGGCTGTTTCTTGTTGCGGCGACATTGTTGCAGCAATGCCTCAAAGTCTCCCGAGCGAGCAGTCTGCCGCCAAACAAGAACATTCCGGAGGCTCGCCGCATCGCACGGAGCGCCGTCTTATGTAAAGTCTCGCTGGGTGGGCGCATATTTCGTGCGAGTCCAAGCGAAAGGCGGGACTCACCTTGCTCCAAGTCGGAATCGGCCTCGGCCCTCAACGTGGCCGGGGCGACGGGCAACGGGCGGAGCGGGCGGGGCTTGGGCGTGGGCGGCGAGATGCGCTTCTTGCCGATGTACTCGACATAGGTGCCGGGGAAGTCGCCCTTCTCCTGCGTGGTCTCGTTGAAGCCGGGCAGCCAGCCGATCTCCTCGGGCCTCTGCTCCAGGCCGTCGGTGTAGCTCAGGGACGCCAGCCCCACCAGCGCCCCTTTGCTCACCAGCAGCACGTCCCCTGCGTGAAGGTCAATGTCTTCCTCGCGCTCCTTCTTGTAGTCGTACAGCGCTCGGTACTGGTAACCTTCCGTGCTCATGTTGTCCAAAAGATGTGGTGCGTTTCCAAAGGAAAGGGGGGGAGGGGTGAAAAAACTCAAACCGCAGTTACTCGTGGGAGACGGGAAACATCTAGCTGGTCTTCATTCTTTCACACTTGTCGTCTTGCTCGGGTGATTTGCGTCTGCGTGTCGCGTCCTCGCAGGGTGCACCCATCGGGGAAGAAGAAGGCCTCACCGAGATGCTGCAAGGAAGCTATGCAGAGCTGCGGGGAAGACACGCTGCCTTTAATATGGATGCCGCAAGGAGTCAGAAGCACGTACGAGGCAATAAACACTGATGCAAATGGGCGATATTCAGAATGGATGTTGGATTTATGACTACAGCGATACCCGAAGTTCGGAGCGAGCCAACGCAGGGCAAGGTCGAGGTTGTGCGCGCGGTGCAGACGCATACTGTCGATGTGGAAGGTAATCGCTGACTGCGCACCGGTACCAAATGTCGAGCCACGGACGGGTGGTTGTGGACTCTTGACTTAGAGGAGCTGTGAACTATCCGTCTTCATTTGTGTCCTTCTGTTAAGGAGCAGTGCAATGAACTGAATTGCAGCAAAAAGGCATTCCTACGCACTGTTTAATGCTTTCTTTTCTGTTCCTTTGTTAATACTCGGCGGCTTTATAAAATATGATATGAGAGTGTTATTTGCCCTCACTAGAAAACAAATGTTTGTTTTGGGCCAGCTGTAACATATTATTGGCATTTCAACAGATGAAGAGGATTTAAGAGACAAGTGTCATGTGTTACTCGTATCTCACGGCACCATTGAACAGTGGACTGCTGCCATTTGGGGGGGGGGGGGGGGGGGGGGGGCCTAGACGCTACGACTAGCCTGCGAATCGCAAACATCCGCATTTAATTGACACCCATGATAAATGCAGTGAAAAATTAATTTGAAGAAAGTCTTCATATGTAGGTCTAAACCTTGACGCCCTCCCGTTGACTTTAAATATTAAACTGAGAAAATCCGCGTGTGGCGAGCCGCAAGTATGCGGGCGCCCACTGTAATCTGTCCCATCAAAAAAAAAAAAAAAAAGCGTTACGTGTGCATCCCTGGCACATAATAGGGTCCATTTAGCGCCATAGCGCCTAACACCTCCTTTCTAACTTGCTCCCGTGACAGCTCAACGTACGGCGGCGTCAAAGTTATATAACGAGCACGGGGGCGACCCGGGGGCGACCACTACGACGTCGGTCGAACGCCGCGCGGCGTTAAAAGACCAGGCGGGGTACTTTGGACATTTTCCGTCGCGGAATTTTGTTGGGCTAAGAGTGAAAATGAAAAGGTGGCTAGCGAAATGCTAGCGGCTAGCAAGTTTGGGGAGGGGGATTTGTCCGCTGTCGAGAATCGCAAGTGGACTTACCGAAATGATTTTAAGTATACAATTATGAGGACGGGTCTACATAAAAGTCGCAACTGGATTCAAATAACCTCAGCAATTTGAGTCATCGAGTTGAAAGTCTGCGTTTTAAAGTCACACCGAGTGGGGGGGGGGATGTACGTTAAGCATTTTACGCATGCGCAGTGGCGTCCACCACGTACCCAACGAGCCCGCTTGAATCCTCCGAGACGGTTTTTTCGCCCACTTTCCCGTCCCGTTTCTTCTTTTACTTCCACTCCACGAAGTGTTTCAACGTGCCGATGGCCGGGGCACAGGACGTCGAAAGATCTCCCCCGCTCGAGTTGACGTGCTTCACGAAGAGTAGGAGCGGCAGCTGCACGTCGAAGTTACAGCGCTGGGTGCATCGGAGTCCGGGACAAACGCTGTCCTGTGCGGCCAAACTGGAAGGGAGGGCACCGGAGGGGACGCGAGAGGGGCGAGCCGAAAACGAGGCTGCCCATTGGTTTTCCCGCCTTGTCAATCTCACTCGCGACCAATCGAAACCGCGGTCACGCCCTTTTTTTTTTCTTTCCGTCCGGGACGCGTGCAACCCGAGACGCCAGTGGATGTTACGTAACACGACAAAGTCCTCCTGCTAGGTTTACGACGTGCTTCTCGCTTTCGCGCTATTCAATCGTACGCATACGCATTCATAGTACCATAACGTTAAAACGGGTTACGTAATCCCAGCATACATATTCCGTTCAGGTGTCAACACTGCCACCGAGAACTACGATAAATTCTGGTCTGTATGTGTGTGTGTGTGTGTGGGGGGGCACATGCTGCTTAATGCGGGTGGCCTAATTATGGCCGAAATCCCCGGCTCCTATCAAGAATAAAGCTCAGTGCGCTGCTAAAGGAGGCCGTCTAAGCGGCTTTGGAGCAGGCCGGGCCCACGCGGGATGGCCTAACAGCGTGGGAAGTGGACGTCGTGCCTTACTGCCCACTACGCAGAAATCAAAAGGCTTATCTTCCTTTCCGACCACGGTTGCACTTTCCCAAAAAGAGGACAGACAGACTATCCATGTTAGAATTTCATCAAAAGACAAAATATTGATGTTGCTCTCTGACCTAAAAGGCCGCTGTTGGCCGAAAACGGAGAAGCGTGATGGAAAATGTTTTGCGAAAGTCTCAAAAGTACCCCTCCTTTCAAAGTCTGGTATTGCGTGCGTTTTTGCATTTGTGTATGTGGCTAGCACATTTCCTTCCTCTCTCCACTTCGCTCAATGATTCATGAGCGACAATTCCCCATTTGGACGCCACCATAACGGTCTGACCCACTTTGCCAGCTCGTCGGGCGTCCTTTGCCTGCATGATTCATGGCCGGCGCCGATGTTTGTCTTCTCTCAAAGAAGTGCCCAAAAAATGTGCTGAAAGGTATTCACTCCACACGGCATCTTTGAACCGTCAACATTGCACTGCGCCAAAAAGAAGGAAAACTCTTGCTTGGTGTCGCACTCTCGAAAAGAAGGCACGCTTTTCGTGGGTCACTTCCCACAAAAGTTGAGATGCCCATGTTGCGCCGTTCGAACGCGAGAACAAAATCTGAATTCATTCATTCATTTTCCGATCCGTTTTATCCTCGCGAGGCTCGCGGGGGGTGCTGGAGCTTCTCCCAGCCGTCTTCGGGCAGTAGGCGGGGGACACCCTGAACCGGTTGCCGGTCAATCGCAGGGCACACAGAGACGAACAACCATCCGCACTCACATTCACGCCTGAGGACAATTTGGAGTGTTCAATCAGCCTGCCGTACATGTTTTTGGAATGTGGGAGGAAATTGGAGTACCCGGAGAAAACCCACGCAGCGCAGGCCCGGGGGAACATGCAAACTTCGCACATGGAGGCCGGAGCTAGAATTGAACTGCACTGTGAGGTTGATGCGCTAACCACTGGATGTAAATTCCTTCACGTGTACACTACATTTGAAGGATGTGTCCGTGTCTCGTCGGGATGCCTTGGAGGTGGGTGGCGAGATGGAGGAAGGGGAGGTCACATGAAGTAGGTCACGGCGAGAGCAGGCCTGGACTCGGGCCTCCGCCGCGAGCTCGGCAGGCACCCTCAGCATGTGACCCATTTCCCTCCGATGTCTATGAGAAAAACGCCCACCGCCACTCATTTTCACCAAATGCAAGACAGAGAGAGAGAGAGATGTTACTGGATGGATCAGGACAGACAGACGTTGATGTGTACGTGAATGGACAGAGTTTTTGTTGTTGTTGTGCGTACGTGTATGGGTAGACAATAGACATGTTTGTGCATTTGTGTCTCTGAATGGATAGACTTGTTAACGCGTGTAAGTGAATGCTTTGTTTTATAATATTGTGTGTGGATGAACAAACATGCTTACATCACGGGTGCATGATCATCCATATATTGAAGAGGAAATAACTAAAATAAAGACAAATTCAACCAAAACAAACCTGCTGCAAAACTTCATTAAAACTAAAGAATGAACTGTCCATGTGAATGGACAGACACATTTTGGACTCCCCCTAAGTGGAGTGTTTTGCTGGATGTAAGTGGATGACTGGAACACCGACGCTGATTTCTGTTACCGCATTAATGGCTTTTTGAATTAGATGTTAGCATGAAGCTCGCAGCCCCCCCCCCACCCCGCCTTGGAGGTGGGTGGCGAGATGGAGGAAGGGGAGGTCACATGAAGTAGGTCACGGCGAGAGCAGGCCTGGACTCGGGCCTCCGCCGCGAGCTCGGCAGGCACCCTCAGCATGTGACCCATTTCCCTCCGATGTCTATGAGAAAAACGCCCACCGCCACTCATTTTCACCAAATGCAAGACAGAGAGAGAGAGAGATGTTACTGGATGGATCAGGACAGACAGACGTTGATGTGTACGTGAATGGACAGAGTTTTTGTTGTTGTTGTGCGTACGTGTATGGGTAGACAATAGACATGTTTGTGCATTTGTGTCTCTGAATGGATAGACTTGTTAACGCGTGTAAGTGAATGCTTTGTTTTATAATATTGTGTGTGGATGAACAAACATGCTTACATCACGGGTGCATGATCATCCATATATTGAAGAGGAAATAACTAAAATAAAGACAAATTCAACCAAAACAAACCTGCTGCAAAACTTCATTAAAACTAAAGAATGAACTGTCCATGTGAATGGACAGACACATTTTGGACTCCCCCTAAGTGGAGTGTTTTGATTTGTTTTGGGGGATGGCAGCCCTCCTTTTTTAAAGGAAAATGCACATTGGTGGTTTATCAGCATTTGGGGAGGGGATGGGGGTTAAAAGCCCAGTAAATGAATGGATAAGTGCATGCGCATAAGTGAAAACCTAAAACCCTCTCTGCTTATACTGAATAAAAATAGAACTGCAACATTGTTGCTGCCATTATTGGATGATCTCAGCAAAGGAGAAGCGCTCACTTAACAGAGCTCGATGTCCGGAGAGGAAAACTGCAAATGGTCCTTTTATTGGGGGCAGCCAAAGGCACACTTGGGCAATCATCAGGCTATCTCATCTGCAGATGGCACACCCGTTTTGGTGGATGACCTCGGCAAAGGACAAGTGCGCGCAAACAGGAATTTTGATTTGTGAATGTGAACACAATTTTGAGAGAAATTGGCCTTTTGCATCAAGGAAACAGTCTTTGACTTCAGCTCGTGAAAAATAGAAAAAAAAAACTGTTGCATTTGTAATTTTGTTCAGTGAAGGTGTCAATGTTTCATGTTCTTTACTTCTGGAAAGTATTCACACACATCAAACAAAATGAAATGAAATAAAGGGGGCAAAACCAAAGTGGTGAGAGGAAAGAGGAGCCAATGACGGGATGCTTGTCCAATCATTTGATGGCAAAAGATGTGGGACAGCCTCAATCCCACTCTTAACGCTAATCTTCCACCAAAGCTGATTTGTCGCCGCTCGCTCCGCCAACTCTTATGCAAGCTGGAGCTTTTTGGGCCCACGTTTACGCCACAGGGCCAAAACTCACGACGGCCCCTCTCACACTGCCTCTGCTGTTACCCCAAAGTCAGTTTCTGGGTGAATGGCACCAATAATTTTCCACCTTTGGAGTCTGCAAATAAGATTTGTTGGCTGTTGTTGGCCCAGGATAGACTTTTTTTTATTTTGCACTCAATAAATATTCTATATTTAAAAAAAAAAAAGTTAAATCCCTAAAACGAATTGAAAACAAAGCATTTAAAAAGACTGAAAAAAAAATTCACAAACCTGCTCTCAAAACTCAATTCAAACTGGCTTGAGAAAAAAAAAGTCAATACGAAATAAAAACGAATGACAAAACCAAAACAAACCCTCGAGCAGATAACGAGAAAAGGAGGGGACCCGACCTTGAACCATGTGGAACACCAAAGACCGTTAACATAGATTGCTCGACACAAAATGGGCGGAAAGGGGCAATTTTCCCTGAGGTCATATCGGTTGTAACAGTGGCATTGGCTTGTCTCACAGGTAAGAGACAAAATGTCCTGTGTTGACACTTCGCTGCGTTGTTGTTGTGAGAGCAGAGGGAGGCGGGAGAAGGAAGACATCCGTTCAGCTGTCCCGCCTTAGAGCAGAGTGGACGGTGTGCGTAGAATGTTGGTGCGCTCCAGCGGAACACTGTGTGACTTGGGGCCAGGCCAATGCTGCAGCTCGCCAATCTCATGTTCCAAAACTCAGCCGCTGGATGAGCTTTAGCCTCTGCCGCGGGGAGAGGAGGGGAGGGGAGGGGGGACGGGTTGGTTCAGTCACAGGTTAGAAGATTTGTGTTTCCGTGTACCAGCATATGTCCTCCGGGACATCATGTGCACCCGAGCTTTGTTTTCACACGGATTCTTGTGTTCTTCTCCCGCTTTTTTTTTTTTTTTTTACCGCCACTCATTTTCACCAAATGCAAGACAGAGAGAGAGAGAGATGTTACTGGATGGATCAGGACAGACAGACGTTGATGTGTACGTGAATGGACAGAGTTTTTGTTGTTGTTGTGCGTACGTGTATGGGTAGACAATAGACATGTTTGTGCATTTGTGTCTCTGAATGGATAGACTTGTTAACGCGTGTAAGTGAATGCTTTGTTTTATAATATTGTGTGTGGATGAACAAACATGCTTACATCACGGGTGCATGATCATCCATATATTGAAGAGGAAATAACTAAAATAAAGACAAATTCAACCAAAACAAACCTGCTGCAAAACTTCATTAAAACTAAAGAATGAACTGTCCATGTGAATGGACAGACACATTTTGGACTCCCCCTAAGTGGAGTGTTTTGATTTGTTTTGGGGGATGGCAGCCCTCCTTTTTTAAAGGAAAATGCACATTGGTGGTTTATCAGCATTTGGGGAGGGGATGGGGGTTAAAAGCCCAGTAAATGAATGGATAAGTGCATGCGCATAAGTGAAAACCTAAAACCCTCTCTGCTTATACTGAATAAAAATAGAACTGCAACATTGTTGCTGCCATTATTGGATGATCTCAGCAAAGGAGAAGCGCTCACTTAACAGAGCTCGATGTCCGGAGAGGAAAACTGCAAATGGTCCTTTTATTGGGGGCAGCCAAAGGCACACTTGGGCAATCATCAGGCTATCTCATCTGCAGATGGCACACCCGTTTTGGTGGATGACCTCGGCAAAGGACAAGTGCGCGCAAACAGGAATTTTGATTTGTGAATGTGAACACAATTTTGAGAGAAATTGGCCTTTTGCATCAAGGAAACAGTCTTTGACTTCAGCTCGTGAAAAATAGAAAAAAAAAACTGTTGCATTTGTAATTTTGTTCAGTGAAGGTGTCAATGTTTCATGTTCTTTACTTCTGGAAAGTATTCACACACATCAAACAAAATGAAATGAAATAAAGGGGGCAAAACCAAAGTGGTGAGAGGAAAGAGGAGCCAATGACGGGATGCTTGTCCAATCATTTGATGGCAAAAGATGTGGGACAGCCTCAATCCCACTCTTAACGCTAATCTTCCACCAAAGCTGATTTGTCGCCGCTCGCTCCGCCAACTCTTATGCAAGCTGGAGCTTTTTGGGCCCACGTTTACGCCACAGGGCCAAAACTCACGACGGCCCCTCTCACACTGCCTCTGCTGTTACCCCAAAGTCAGTTTCTGGGTGAATGGCACCAATAATTTTCCACCTTTGGAGTCTGCAAATAAGATTTGTTGGCTGTTGTTGGCCCAGGATAGACTTTTTTTTATTTTGCACTCAATAAATATTCTATATTTAAAAAAAAAAAAGTTAAATCCCTAAAACGAATTGAAAACAAAGCATTTAAAAAGACTGAAAAAAAAATTCACAAACCTGCTCTCAAAACTCAATTCAAACTGGCTTGAGAAAAAAAAAGTCAATACGAAATAAAAACGAATGACAAAACCAAAACAAACCCTCGAGCAGATAACGAGAAAAGGAGGGGACCCGACCTTGAACCATGTGGAACACCAAAGACCGTTAACATAGATTGCTCGACACAAAATGGGCGGAAAGGGGCAATTTTCCCTGAGGTCATATCGGTTGTAACAGTGGCATTGGCTTGTCTCACAGGTAAGAGACAAAATGTCCTGTGTTGACACTTCGCTGCGTTGTTGTTGTGAGAGCAGAGGGAGGCGGGAGAAGGAAGACATCCGTTCAGCTGTCCCGCCTTAGAGCAGAGTGGACGGTGTGCGTAGAATGTTGGTGCGCTCCAGCGGAACACTGTGTGACTTGGGGCCAGGCCAATGCTGCAGCTCGCCAATCTCATGTTCCAAAACTCAGCCGCTGGATGAGCTTTAGCCTCTGCCGCGGGGAGAGGAGGGGAGGGGAGGGGGGACGGGTTGGTTCAGTCACAGGTTAGAAGATTTGTGTTTCCGTGTACCAGCATATGTCCTCCGGGACATCATGTGCACCCGAGCTTTGTTTTCACACGGATTCTTGTGTTCTTCTCCCGCTTTTTTTTTTTTTTTTTGGATTATACAGCGCTTCTAAAGTATGCTCAAATATTATCTCCGCAAAAAAGGATGACATTTTAATAAACAGATCAGACGACAGATTAACAATATTGATTGATCTTTCAATAGCTCGACGGGCGGTGATAGATCAAGACTGACAGACTGAATAAATAAAAGATATCTCGTTTCACAGCGATCGACACGGATTGATGAAAGAGCGTAAACTCTCGCAAACTTTCTCTCCTCACAGTCACCCGATGACTGGAGTCACGTGGGCCGTGAAAGTTGTTGATAATGTCAATCATGGCACACTCCTGCAAATCGGGGGGCGAGGCAAAAACAGGGAAACCTGTTCGGTTTCATTTTTCACCAAATGGACACACACAGGAGGTGTCTGTGCGTGCAATTGGCTGGCGACCACTCCACGACAAACTGCTTCTCTCGACAAAAACTAATGAATTAATTCAAGATTCCAAATCAACAACGGGGAGATTTTGCATCGACGCATGACTGGTTACAAATGGATCAACAGCGCCACCTGACGGTCACAGGCGAATCCTCCTCTATGGTGATTTGAGAAAGAAGAGCAAAAAAAGCCAACGTGTCGTCTGATTCATTATTTTCTTTATTCTCGTGATGACGCAACATTCGAAGTATATAAATATCTGTTTGTTTGTTTGTTTGTTTTTTTTAATATACAACATCTATGACATCCATAGAGCGTTTCTCCTCGGGCAAAATACAAAAACTCAATAACAACTTTTTATTGCACATTTTCTAAAAGACCAAAAAGCAAGTGGGAAGCAAACATGGCTAACGCTCGTGTTTGCACAGTGGAAATAACAGCACAGTGGAGACGGGATGGGCGGACTGCTTGGAGACGACTTGTTTTTTTTTTCCCCCCCTCCACACCAAAGCCCGCCGTGGGTGCCACACGACACAAATTTTGGCAAATGAGCACGATACAAAAATATACAGCGGTGAAGGCGGTAAACAGACATCAATGTGCTTTCGACTGGACGCTTGAATGGCTCGGTTAGAGACAAATGAGTCCCCCCCCCCCTTAATTCACTATGCCCGAGCTGTGAGCGTTTAAGGTGCATTTGTCAATTCCTACAATAAAAAGCCAAAAATCAATCTCAAACTTCAACTCACTCGTGTTTATTTTTTTTAAAGGCCTCAAAATGGGTGAGTTGCGCAAAGCTAAGCCTTACTAATGCGACAACAAAGTGAAGCGACGCTACAACTTGAGATCCTCATCGTCACATCATGTGAGCCCCCCGCCGACCCCCTTTCCTCTCAACCAATCACTGCACCACGGAGGCCCAAGGACCCGGACCAGAAAGATTATGATCCTTGAAGTGACGACACATGCTCACAATCCAAAATTACGTGACACTTTTCCTGCAAAACATCGAGAGCATACAAGGTCACGTCATCACGTCTTTGAAACAATCCAGGCACCACCGAAACCCCCCTGGGGAGGAGTCATCATGCGTCAAAAACATATAGAACGTTAGCGACGTGAACAACATTCTCTCAAACAATAAGTCACTTAAATCCCTCCAGTCCGAGGTCATGGGCAAATGAGCACGATACAAAAATATACAGCGGTGAAGGCGGTAAACAGACATCAATGTGCTTTCGACTGGACGCTTGAATGGCTCGGTTAGAGACAAATGAGTCCCCCCCCCCCTTAATTCACTATGCCCGAGCTGTGAGCGTTTAAGGTGCATTTGTCAATTCCTACAATAAAAAGCCAAAAATCAATCTCAAACTTCAACTCACTCGTGTTTATTTTTTTTAAAGGCCTCAAAATGGGTGAGTTGCGCAAAGCTAAGCCTTACTAATGCGACAACAAAGTGAAGCGACGCTACAACTTGAGATCCTCATCGTCACATCATGTGAGCCCCGCGCCGACCCCCTTTCCTCTCAACCAATCACTGCACCACGGAGGCCCAAGGACCCGGACCAGAAAGATTATGATCCTTGAAGTGACGACACATGCTCACAATCCAAAATTACGTGACACTTTTCCTGCAAAACATCGAGAGCATACAAGGTCACGTCATCACGTCTTTGAAACAATCCAGGCACCACCGAAACCCCCCTGGGGAGGAGTCATCATGCGTCAAAAACATATAGAACGTTAGCGACGTGAACAACATTCTCTCAAACAATAAGTCACTTAAATCCCTCCAGTCCGAGGTCATGTGACGTCTTTCTGTAGCCGACCAGGACACCGCCGGGACCCTGGTCGAGGGGGCGGTCTCCTGTCAAATGTTACAAACATCTCATGATAGTTCTTATAAGCGACGCCGACGGAGAGCCTCATGGTCTGATGTTTTTTGAACGAATCAAAACGCAAGAGAAAAAAAACCTATTCCCTACTCAGTCTTTGTCATCTAAGCAAGATAATCACAATCCGAGGTCACGTTACATCTTTTTGAGCCAATTGGGACACCAAGCCGGGCCGCCCCAGGACCCCCGTGCGCTGCTCATAACGAGAGTACGGTGCTCATCCTGTATGTTGGGGCCCCGACGACATTCTCAGTCTCACAGTTTTATTTGCGCAATGCTACATTTATCGCCGCATGTTCCCAACGAGGAAGCCATTCGCAACCGGACGCTCCGAAACCAATCCAAAGCGCACAAAAAGGAATGTGAGGACGCGTTTTACCGTTGGTGGATGCTAAGCACCGCGGCGGCGGCTCGATCGCATCAAAGCAACAAGGCAGGTACAAGCGCAAGCTTTTCATGGCACCTCAACAGCGAGGGTTCGCCCGCGTAACGGCCCGTGCGCTCCTCCGTTAAAACGAGAAGGTGTCGATGAAAACGCGGAAATGTTCATTTTGCGTCAGGGGAGTCACACACGGCGCTTTCCCTCAGCCAGAGTTTTTGTCCGTGCCCCCGCGCGGGTCTCATTTGTGGTTTCTCGCCGGGCCATTTTTTTCTTGGCCAGCTTGTCGGGGGGCAGCGCGTTGTCGGGGGGTTCCACGGGGTCGGCGCTTGCCCTGGCTTGTCCCAGGTTGGGGTTTTTTGGCTTTGATTCGCGATGCTCCTTCACGGGCTGCTTTTTGGGCGAGGGCTCTTTCTGCTCGGGCGGCACCGCGGATGGCTTGGCGGGCTTCAGAACTTTGGCCTTTGAGTCTGCGCTCTCTTTGACCGCCGGAGGGCATTTTGGTTCCGGCGGCTTGGCACTGGCGGGCAGTGACTGCGCCGATCCCTCAGCGGGGGGCAACGTCAGGTCCTCTCGGTATGAAAGTTTCGGATCGTGGCCTGGGGTGGACTGGGGGCCGGACCTGGTTTTCTTTCCGGGGACAAAAGTGTTTTCTCGAGGACACGCCGCAGCAGCGACTGCGGCGTCCTGCCCATTAGAGGTGCAAAGTTCTGAAATCCTCGGAACCCGGTCCTCCGCCGGCTCTGAAGCTCCTTCGGCCTTCGGATGGTCCGGCACCGGACGCTCTTTCTTTGGCGTCGGTGCGACGCCCGCTGACACGGTGCCCGGGTTGAACACGGACGCTGTTTGTGCAGCACCCGGTGCCACTTTTGGATCAGTAACCTCTTTCGCGGTGGACCTGTCACAGTGAAGGGGAAAGCTCGGAGCGGGAGAGGTTCGGAGCGGCTCAGGTGAAGCAACACGAGGTCCGAAACCATCTTGGGATGTGCAGTCTTTGTCCGGAGCCACTCTGGCCCTCGCGGGAGAGCAAGCATCTGCACCCGCAAGAGAACATTTCCCATTGACTTGTGGCTGATCCGCTTCGTCATCCTGGTCTTCGTTGCTAACTTCCCGAATGGAGGGCGTCTTCCCGTAGGAGAAGTGCGAGCTGTGGCGGGCCGCAGCCACCTTCGCGCAGGGTCTGCTCTCCTGCTTGGAGCCGTCACAATCGTGTCTGCTCTTGGCTTTGTCCCCGAGCGGATGCTCCTTGGGGAAGACGGCGGCGTCAGGACTCAAGGGGTACGCCAGAGGACTTTTGGGCTTGTCCGGAGCTTTCAGCTGCCGTTCGGCGGCGTTCTGGAGCCACAGGGGAGGGCCGGCCAATTTGCTCTCGGCCATTTTGGCTAAGCACGGATCCGTTTTGGAGACCCTGGGCCCTGAGAGCAGGCCGATGTCCAGGGTGCCCTCCAGAGGCTTGAGAGGAGACACGTGGCGTCCCTCCAGTTTATAGTCAGACGACGCCTTCCTCAGAGGACACTCGCCCGACGAGATGAGTTGCAGCTTCTCCACGGCGCTCTCCCCTCGTCCCGAGAACATCTTGGGGGCCATCGGACCTTCGGCGCCCAACCCGGCCTTGGTGTGCTCGTGAGCCGCCGCGTCCAGCAGGAGACTTTTCGAGCGGGTGGCGCCGAAATGGAGGTTGTCGTGGACGGCGGGGGAGAGTCGACACGCAAAGTCGTCTCGCTCCTCAAACGACAGTCGCTTCCTGGTGAAGTCCATGCTGGCGGCCTTGAGGTCGGACCTCTCCATCTTGTCTTTGGCCGCCCGAGGATGCGAGCGCTCTCCGTCGCCGGCGGCCGAGTCGCTCACCAGGTCCGACGCGCGGCTGAGTTTTTTGTACAGAACGTCTTTCAGGGCCACGCTCGCCGTCTCGGTTTTGCTTTGAGCGCGGGCAAGGAAGTCGTCGGCCCCCGATGGGTCAGGTTCCCACTTGGTGGGCGTTTTGTCGAGCTCCTCCGGCGTCTCCCGGCGTTCCCTGCGGCCCGCCGGCCTCTTCAGGCATCCCTGCTCGACGGGCCGGACTCGCGGGACCGCCGCCGCCGCCGCCTCGCAGGCGTTCCCCTCAGAGGCGCCACGATCGCCGGCGTCCCCGTCCTCCTGATCCTGAGCCTCCTCCTGCGTCACCTCCAGGCTTTGCTTGCGGGCACACAGATGCTTCTTGTCGGCCGCGTAGGACGGCGCGAGCTTCTCCTCCGACTGCACTCGTTTCAGGAGCGGGGAGCGCGGCGGCTCGGCGCTTTTAGGCCTCACGATGTGGCGGATGATGGTGGGCGGCGAGTGGATCTTGGCGGGGAAGGCCTGGGCGCTTTTGGAAATGGCCACCGAGTGTCCGCCGAGCAGCGGGGAGGGCGAGCGCTGAGGGGAGGTGGGCTGCGGGGTCGGCGAGGGCGTGCGGGCCAAAGGGGAGAGAGGAATGCTCCCCGCGGACTTGCGCCGCCCCTGACGGAGCCGCTGGCCCGGCAGCTTGGCCCCCAGACCGTGCAGGGTGCTGGGCCGGATGTGCGTGGAGCCCGCGGGGGAGTTTGGCGTGCTGGAGCTGGGCGAGCTGCTTTGGGACGAGTTGCCACCTGCAAAATCCCAAAAGAAAAATCAATTGAACAGACTGCCGGCTGTGGAAGCGAAAGAGAAAAGTCGACCACCTCCACCCGGGGTCCACGTTTTGCTATCCCCTGCAGATTATTTCATTGTTGTGATTTTTTTTCTCGTCTTCTTTCGGTTTTGGAGGTGCGAGGTGCCCACGACACGCACAGACGAGTCAAAGATGGCCGCGGCTGCACTTTAAGTAGGGGCGCGGCAAACAGCGGCTGTCGTTTCGTGCTCGACGACGAACCCACCTGAGAGGGTGAAGTCGGGAGGCGGGCGGAAGGTGGCGGTGGGCGAGCGGGGCGAGAGGCTGTGCGTGGGCGAGCCGGGCAGACTCTCTCCGGACGACAGCGAATGGTTGAGCGACGTGAAGCTGCGACTGGTGTGGAGCAGAGGAGACGGCTGCATGGCGAAACGCCGGAAAAGCGATCGCCGCCTGGCCGAGAGAGAAGAACAATCGTCATGGCGAGGTTGGATTTTTCAACTCTGGAACTGAAATCCCCGATGATTGACTCGTGCCTCTCCGGAGTCTTCTCCTTTTTGGCCTTCTTGGCACGCCGCACCATCTTGCTCCTGTAGCTGTTCCTCCTGGCGGGGCCTCTTTTGATGGACGTGTTCTCAAAGGGGGTGGTGGTGATGGACACCTTACTGCCGCTCTGAGGATGACCAAGAGGGGGGGGGGTTAAGAGCCACGAGACACCACCACTTGAATCATTGACATCACGTTTGAAGGTGAAGCAGCGAAAATAAAACAGTCACATGAAGGTGGTGGTGGTGGTTGTTGTTGTTCCGCAGCCCGTTGTCAAAATGGCTCTTTTGTGACTCCTTCTCCACTGGAACGTCCGTACACTCACCTTGACTAAAAGCTCCACAACCTCAGTGTGGACGAGACCGTGGACCGTCTCGCCGTTGACGTGCGTGATGAGGTCGCCGGCTTTGAGTCCGGCTTTCTGAGTGGGCCCGCCGTCCTCCACGTTCTGTCGCGCAAAAAGAGGCAAGCGGTCGTGGCGCGCCTTCGCCACTCAAGCCCGAGGACGGGCGGAATCGCGGTCGCGGCCTTACCCAGACCATGTGGTAGACGGTGTAGACGTCGCCGTCGCAGGCGTACACGCGGATGGCCCGCAGCGTGAAGCCGAATTTCTTGCCGCTGCCGTGGATGACCACCGGCTGCCGCGCCAACAGCGAGGCGGAGGACGAGTCCCGGCCGGGGGACGAGTCTCGTGAGGAGGAGGGTTCCGACGACAGCGAGTAAGGGGACAGCGGGCTGGCCAGCGGCGAGGCGCCAAATATGTCTGAGAAGATAAACCAGGACAAGTCAGACTGAGGGGATCAGGAGGGAGAGCGCGCCGGTGGAAACGGACTTGGGGACTTTCGCTGACGTCCGTGGCTTCTCGTGCCCACCGCCTCCGCCGGGTCTCGGGGACACCACGGATGCCCTCTGGTCTCCGTCCGGGCTCTGCACGCCTTCGCCCCGCGGCGTCAGCTGGTCCAAATGCTCAGAGAAACTCCCTGACAGGACGCAAAAGGTCCAGTGGTAAATGTGTGTAGGAGTGAAATGATTTCTTACCATTGCTTGTCATTTTTGATGACAGGTATTTATGCCTTAAAAAAAAAAAAAAAAAAGAAAAACTACAATAACAAGGAAAATGTATTTTTTGGTAAGATTTGACATTTTTAAATGAATTAAAAACAATTTGCCATAAATAATCCAATTAAATCAAATTTCATTCATGAAGTAAATAAATCAAAAAATGGTTACATTTGTAAAATCTTATATTTCCTGTCTATTTTTTAATATTTCATATCAATTTAAGGTTTTGTTGATGCCAGAAAATAAAATACCTTCAACAAATCCTCAATACACTCAAGGAAAAAATGCAATTGTAAGGTATTGATTACTTTATCTGCAAATTAGATTTTAGAATTATTTTTGCGCCATTTTACAATTGGAATGAAACAAAAAAAAACCCGGGCCGCAAGCAGTTGTCGGCTCCTCGCGTCGGTCGGCGTACCGGAGAGCGTGGCCCCGCTGCGGGTGCTGCCAGGCGTGGTGGCGTCGGGCTCGTCCCGCGGCAGCTCCCCCACAGCGAAGGACGTTTTGCCGGACGACTCGTCCACGTCTTCGCTCTCCGAGGCCGAGATGGCGAACTTGGGGAGCGAGGCGCCGTCCGCTGACAGCGACGGCCTGCGGGACGGGGCGCAAAATATGAATTGAGCTTTCGGGGAGCGGTTTGGTTTATTCGACGGAGGCATTTACATGTCTGTGAAGTCGGGCGTCCAGCTGAGCGAGTCTCGCGCGGGCGGGCTCTCGCTTTTCTTCTCTTCCGCGGCGTCCCCTTTCTCCTCGACGTGGCCGCGCGATAGGTCCAGACTGCTGTACACCTGAAAGACGATAATCATCCACTCATCGCAAACGTTGACTCCCACGCACATTTCAATCATCACCATCGCTAACAGTTTTACAAACGGTGGCTACATCAAGTTTACATTGAGAGAAATGCTGGACCGATTTTGGCGGCGGTCACCTTGGAGAAGCGGTGAGAGCAGGAGGAGAACTGGCGGAGCTCCACGTTGAAGTCCTCGTCGTTGGTGTCGTCCTCCTCCGTCTCCAGGTGGTGGTAGCGTTCCGAGCGAGCTGCGGAGACGAGGGCAGACGGCAGAGGGGAAAATGATGCTGACCCGCTCTTTGGCTCCAGCACCAAAAGTTCCTTAGCGGTTCTTGCAGATGCGACGAAACGGTAACAATGACATTCGAGTTCCTCACTTTGGTGCCAATTGGTGAAAATAGTTTTAGGGTGGGGCACTCGTTCACCTTGGGATGACAGTGTTAAAAAAAAGAAGTAAAATCTCCACAGTGTTGCAGCTGGAGCGTTCATTTGCCACAGCAATAAAATCCAGGAAATTTCTCTCTCTTCACTGCATCGGTTCAGCATTTGGTCCAGTCTGAGAAACTCCCCTGACCCGACTCACTGTCAAAGTAGCTGGTGTCATCCTCGGACTCCAGCTGAGGGATGAACTCGGCCTTCTGCCGGAGGAGGCCGTTCCAGTCCAGGTGGTGGAAAAAGGGATGCTGTTTCACCTCGGCAGCGCCGCCTGCGGATACACGGCGGCGAGTGATTTGCGGCAATCTTTCTCAGCTATCATTGGAATGGTGCCGCTTGTCGGTTGGCCCGTACCTGCGCCCATCCTCTCCAGAGGATTCTGTCTGAGCAGAACGTTGATGAGCTCTTGGGCCTCGGCGGGCGGCGCTTCCTCTCCGTCTGGCCAGTTGATCTCATCTGCGCACACGTTGGAAATGACCTTTTTCGATTCCCTGACACCTTTGCCGCGGCTCCTTTCCATTTGGGCATTCCACTGACCGCTGATGACCTGCCCGAAGAGCTCCTCTGGCGTGTCCCCGAAGAAGGGCACGCAGCCTACCAGGAACTCGTAGAGAATGATGCCCATGGCCCACCAGTCCACCGGTTTGCCGTAGCCTTGCCTCAGGATCACCTCGGGGGCGATGTACTCCGGCGTGCCGCACACCTAAGCGCAAACAAATCCAAAGAATCGGCGGTAAACGGCCGGGATGTGAGAACGACATCAGATCCGCCATCGTGGCAAAGTCATAGCCCTTCATCAGAAACCCTGAGGAGGGGCCGCAGATGGGCGAATCCCCCCCTTGCTGCAATGGATGCCGAGCGGGCAACAGCAAGTAAGCCACGGGTGCTCACCTGCTTGTCAGAGAACTCGCGGGCGTCCTTCTCGATGTGGCCTTCGTACAGGTTTGTGGTCATGTTCATCAGGCCCACTTTGGACAGGCCGAAATCCGTCAGCTTGATGTGGCCCATGGACGTCACCAGCAAACTGACACAAAGGCACAGGTTTTTTTCAAGATCGTGGACTTGAAATTACAGGGAGCCAGCTCTGCCACGGAGGGTGAATATCCGGCGCGCCTAGCAGCAAAGCTCCTCCCCTCACATCAACATAATTCCTCGGTCCCAGTTGACCACGAGTTAGCGCCAAAGCAATGTGACGGGGCTCGGGCATGAGCACATAGATAAATAGGCACATTTCTGCTGGGAGGCGGGAGACGGGGTCCCTCACTTGTCTGGTTTGAGGTCTCGATGCACGATGCCGTAGTTGTGCAGGTACTCCAGGGCCAGCACCGTCTCGGCAAAGTACATCCGGGCCATGTCCACGGGAAGGGGGCCCATGTTTTTCAGCAGGGTGGCGCAGTCTCCTCCTGAAAAATGTAAAAAGGAAATTTTGAAATCATGTCCTCGCGGAAATCCTCATGGTTCTCGCCACGGCCGCCCACCTTCCACGTACTCCATGACCATGCACAGGTGGCGCCTGGTCTCGAAGGAGCAGTACATGGAGACCACAAAGGGGTTCTCGGCAAAGGTGAGGATGTCCCTCTCCACAAAGGCCTGCTGGATCTGGTTCCTCAGCATCAGGTTCTGCTTGTTGATTTTCTTCATGGCGAAACGCTGCTTGCTCTCTTTGTGCCGCACCAAGTACACCGCCCTGCCACCGCAAACGGACAGCTACTGAGGGCTCACTTCATTGGCAGACATCAAGCGTTCCATTTTCGAGACAGCTCGAAAATGGGGGTGGGGGGGTAGTATAGCTCATAACGACTACAAGCGGACGGGTTTGACTAGTGCAAATGGAACTAGAACAGACAGACCATGTAACGCTACAAAGACAGACAGGCTAGCGCAACATGTAGGTCGCATGGCGAGACGCAAGGTAAACTCAAATCGGAAGCGCGAGTGCCGTTGAGGACGTTTGGTCTCACCCGTAGGCGCCGTTGCTGATCAGTTTGGTCAACTCAAAGTCCAATTCGCACGGTTTGCGTCTGGACCTCAAGGCGCCGCTCAGACTCTGGGACTGACAACAGAAGCAGGAAGAAAAAAATGGAAATGTATATGCACGAAAGGGAAAAAAAATTGAAACAAAAAGAGAAAAAAAGATTCCACCAATGAATGATATCACTTACGCAGTCTTCAGTTTCTGGAGTCTGCGCAATGCCGCTGTCACTGCTGCTGAACTGAGCCATCTCTGTACACCAAAAACAAACCCAAAACCACAACCGGCAATCGTCAGAAAAAAAGACATGCCCACAGAGAATACATGCTCGCGGGTGCCGTTGCAGGTTTTCATTGGACTGTGCGCGTTGCTTGTTTAGAGGTTCACATCAGGCGTGTCCAAACTACAGCCCCGGGGGCCATTTGCGGCCCACCATGCATAAACGGGCAAAAAAAAAGTTTTGCGTCAAACACAAAATGGAAACTGGTAAGGGTGCTGACTGAGTCGATTTGGGGTGAAACGAAATGAGGTGGAAATGAGACTCATCTAAAAGTCATTAGCAGCCACCTTGCATCCTAATCAAAGCCGCCAAGGTCCGCGTGTGCCCATTACGCCAGCGAGCGCACAACACGCTTCCGCTGCCATTTAACATCTGCCCGTGAGCGCGTGTGCGTGCGAGTGGGCCATTCCTTCCTCATGCTTCCTAATGGGCGTTGATGTTCAGGAAGGTGGCGAGACAATCTGTTCAAAAAGACACGCTTTCACTTTCCTTGCTTTTACAGCCCAACTGAGACATCCATCGCACACCATGTCCTCCGCCTGGGTGCTTACATTTGTCGCTGCGCAGATTCCCCCTCTGAAACTTTCACCCCCCATGTTGCTTTTTTGTTTTGTTTGTTTTTTTTTTGACTCAAGAGCCTTTTTTTTTTAAACAGTCGGTTATTTGAGAAGAAAAATATATTGACCAAATCACCTTACTGAGCTTTGGTCACTATATGTGCTTCAGCGTGAATTGCAGAGAATCTGATCCCGCCCCCCAAAAATGAATAAATAAAAAATCTCTCAATTAATTAAACTCAGATTATTCAATTTAATCCTGTTTATGTACATTTGCACAGGATTTAATAAACATCAGATTGGAGAAATGTACTCAAATGTATCGTAATAATATGATGCCACCGGATCATCTATGTTGTTTTTTTTTTTTCACTGACCTATCTGAAATAGTTCCTCCATTTTTTGAATTGAGTTGTACAGATTATAGGTCACACAGATGGCGGAAAAAGTTTTGAAATGATTGATATTGGTTTCGTTGATTTGAACAGAGGTGTGTGTGTGTGTGTGCGCGCGCGCGCAGACTTTGTATAAATGCCTTGCGGGCGGCGCGGCACACCTTCCAAAGGATCTCGGGTGAGTCCCAGCTGACTGATGATGTAACGAGGGATGTCGGTCTTGATGCCCTGCCCCTCCTTAGCGTGGCCCTCGGCTGCCTCCAGGAGGTGGTAGAACTCCTCGGGGTCGAACTCCTGCACAAGGCGGGGAATGTCCAACTTGAGCGGAACTCCACAAAGCGGGCTTTGACATCGGCGGCGGCGTACCAGACATTCCAGCAGCCGGGCGGGTCGTGCGATGACCATGAGGATCTTCTTGGCCAGCTCGCGGATGAAGTTGACCTCCTCGCTCTCAGAACGTTCGGTGGACTGCGCGGAGAGAAAGACACGGAGGTGAATCGAACGTAAGGACGGCGACAAACAACAACAAAAATGTGAAAATGTGAGACGCATGTTTTGATTTTGCGCTCACTCCGTTTACACACGACGTATACATTCTTTGTTTGGGTGGGCGGTACCGAAACTTGTCCCACTTGCCACGTGTTGGCATTTCTCGTCATCTGCTACTCAGAAACTGTGCCCAGAGCAACAAAGCGTCGCCATCTACAGGGATGTGGTAGTCATCGCTGCGGTTGGCAAAGACTTTGATTTGGTGGAAGTGGAAAAGTTTCTTCTCCCTTAAGTTTGGAGCCGGACTGCGAGAGTGCGCTCACCTCCTGCACGAGCCTCTCCAGCTTGTCGGTGAGCTCGCAGAAGTAGCTGGAAGTGACCAGGCCCAGCCGGCTCTTCTCCAGGCAGTCGCGCGCCAGCTCGATGATCTGGTGGCGGGCGAAGCCGAGCACGCCGTCGGCCAGCGGCAGTACGCTCTCGGGAGAGTTGCCGCGGATGATCTCCTGGATTTTCTCCTCCATCTGAGCGGTGGCCTAAAGACGAGCGCCAAGGTCACGACGGGCGCCGTGAGGTCGGGCCACACGGAATGTCGGCGGCCACCTTGGGGAAGCGCTCCTTGTAGACGTGATTCATCATGATGATCTCGTGGTCGTAACAGGACGGAGACCTGCCGGGGCTGCCGAGAAGAAATGCCAAAGCGTCGCGGTGATGCGGGTGCCGCGAATATTTGGACAAAGCGCCACGGCGACCCACCTGAGGCTGCGCGAGCGCGGCCGCATGGTCGCCCCCCGGCGACACTCGTCGGCGGAGATGTTCTCGGTGCAAAAGTGCTTGGAGAGGAAGTGCAGCTCGTCCGGCGTGGGCTGAAAGGGCAGCTGGTGCAGCTTCTCCTGTGATGAACAGGACGACTGGAAGTGAAACAAATATACATTCAACAAGAAAACAACACAAAGTGGTGGCACTTGTTTGTCAATCAGCGCAAGGTCTCGTGTCATGCTAGCAGTAGAAAGCAGGGCGGTTAGCATTGGCACTGCAAAGCAGAAAATTGTGAAGGCATAAATCATGAAACATGCTAAATGGACAAAGCACCATTTGAAGTACAAAAAAAACAAAAAAACAAAATGACGTACAGTTAACGGCTATTTATGAGTGACACCCCACTTGAAAGGGTTTGTACGTGCCTATCAACACCACGAGATGGCAGCAGCTCACTTCCTTGACTCCAAAATGTCATCAGAGGACGCATGCAACCCCCCCCCGAGAATATTAGTTTTAAACCGGAGGACAAACGTCGACAACACTGAGACTGACGTGGGCTGGAAATTGCATTTTCGACGGGACTATTTGGTGACAACACAAAGTGCGTTTTTGTGTCGCGTTGCGGCTTTCGGCTCATTCAAAGAACAGAAAAACTCATTCGAGCCCCACTGATCAACGGTCTGGCCGATGACGGCAGAAACAGTTCAGAAGGAAAATGTACAAATGGGACTTGTTGAACTTGGGCCGTGTAGTCAAATGGAGGTTCTCTGATACTCACCGAGACGGTGGAGTTGGGCGTGTTGGTTCCATATCCTGAGGAGGGAAGGGAGGCCAGCGACCAGCGACGACCATCGCTCCTGACGGGCGCAAACGCAAAAGCCAACACAATGCACGACTCGTCTTCTGAGCCACAAAACAACAACGACAGCGCCACACCACCTTCGTGCAAAGGAGAAATGAGCGGAGGCGCTGGGGGAGAAGTTCCTCGGGCTGTCCTGCGGACTGGTGCCTGCGGGAACAAATACAAATCCGGCCACATGAGTTTTACCGCGCACAGGACTTGATCCGTCAATGCTCCTAGACTGAAATTTTGCATCTGTCGCTCATCAAGGTGTCGCCAGTAAAAGCGCTCGCCGCCCGCCGCGGGTGGAGCATTTCAAGCAACGATTGTCTTTGCAACAATCGGTTCCGTGAGCCCAGATTTGTCGAAATGCCGCATTGTAATTCACGGCGCACTTGAGGAAAATGATGCCGTGTGATTTGAACGGGGGAAATGTTGTCTTACGAGGACAGATGTTGCAGCCACAGAACCGCAGAGCAGTTTGGCAAACAAGAACGGCACGGCGCAAAAGCGACGCCAAATGGGTTGAACGCTCGCCAGAGCGGGAGCCAAATGGCTCATTCGACAACGCCACCGCCCGAGTAAAAAGGGAAACGACAAAGGCCGCGTCCATATATGGGCATAAAAACAAGAGCACCCCAGCAATGAGAGGCCATGCCGAAAAGTTGCACTCGTCCGCAGCAGTTCTTTACCTCGACTAGCGACGCCGCGCCTGAGCCACACAGTCAAGTCGTCCGAGAGCACGCTATGCACGTGTGGGTCCGAGCGCATCTTTTCCCCGCCGGGCTCGCACTCGATACCGAGTCGCCAGTTGCGACCAAGCTGCTTTTTTTGCGCCGCCAAGGGCAGGAAATAAAACGCCCTGCGGTCAAGGAGAGCTTCCTCTCTGGAGGCTCTCCGCTTCCTCCAAACACACAATCGCTTTCGGTGACGCCGTGCGCCTCTCCTGCATTTTAATCCTCCGACATTTCGATGGCTTGGTCGATTCAGAGGTGAATTCGATTTATTTCGTTTGCTCGGTAAAACGCCAGGAAAAAAAAACAAACAAAAACAAAAGTTGATCATTGTTTTCCTGAGTGTGTGTGTGTGATTTTGATCCGACACAAAGAGTCAAAAGTCAGCCGGCAAAAGAATATTTACTGTTCAGAGGCTGAAATTCCAAGGATTCGGACAACTTGATATGAAGCAAAACGGTTCATCCAGTTGCAAGATAAGTAACGATTACGTTGATCAAAGCTGATGATTCAGCGTTGCACCTCTAATGTCCAAAAAAAAAAAGAAAAAGACATCTTGTGGATTAAAAACAATCACATTGCTTTACTTCAGGAAACTCCACTTTGCTTGATGCTCACAATGCCAGAGACGGCGTCACAAATAGCTTCTACGTGGAAGTGCTGACACTTCCAACAATTGGCTATTGGAAGACAAAACGTAAATATTTTAATAAATCATTCTGGTGAGTCGTGTGTAAAATTTTCAGGGGAAAAAAAAAAAAAAAAAAAGAATCCATTTTGGACTATGGATAAAATAAAGTGTGGACAAAGCAAAATTCCGTGACTACAAAATAAAAGAATGCACAAATCCGTCATCTGCCGACAAATGTCGGATGAGCAACGACCATGACGCGATGTGAGCGAATGAACAAATGAATGAACAAATGAATGAATGAGGCACCTGTGAGAGACGAGAGGGGCGAGTGGGGTCGCGGTAAACCGGTGGACTGGCCGCTTCCGATCAGGCTTTTCCTGTTGCTCGTCCGACAGCTGCGGAAACAAATCATCAGTCAGTGAGCGCGAGATCGCAATCGGAATCACT
Organism: Hippocampus comes; assembly: GCF_001891065.2. Lineage (NCBI taxonomy): Eukaryota > Metazoa > Chordata > Actinopteri > Syngnathiformes > Syngnathidae > Hippocampus > Hippocampus comes. Next base: position 59,490 of record NW_017805994.1, read on the forward strand.
CCGTCCGCGCTTGACATTGCGAGTCGGCCATGATAGAGTGAATCCTTCTTGGTCTCATCGCTGCAATCGCAAGCGTTCGCTCGGTCCTCTCTCACTATTTAGTCATATGTTTAAGGGATGTTTATTTCTTTATTTTTGGGGCGAAATATATTTTGAAAAAAAAAATCCTGACATAAAGAAACGTGTGCGCGCGTCACAGCTTCAAAGGAGGAGATGACGACGGAGCGGCTTGAACACACCGACAGACGCACAACAATCCCGCCAGACGGGAACAATCGGGCCGCGTCGGCGACCGTTCTGTACGCCAGGAACACTCCAAAGAACAATGGGGCGCTCTGTGTGCGTGTGTCGAAATGCCCGAGTAGGCAGACTGGGCGCGGTTGTCAACCCATCGCTGCCGAGGTCACGCAGAGCGCCCCGTTGTCACGCCTGCGCCACTGCTGAGCTACACACTTTGATAAGATATCCTTTATTTGTCCCACATTGGGGAAATTTACAGTCTACAGCAGCAAGATTGGGTAGAAAGAAGAAAAACAAAGTGACATCCGTATCAGACGATAACAATGTTTGGATGCATGCTTAGATAGCACACCTTGCCATTAAAGACCCTGATGAGGGACCCCTCCGCCCCCACAAAAATGAAACATTTTGCAAATTGGACAACACAGATTAAAGTGTTGTTGACAAGCCAAATAAGGAGAGCAGCGAGCAAGGCGCCAAGGCGTTGCGTGACCCCGCCGCCAACAATGGAGCTCATTAGGTCGCCGGCTCGCGCGCAAGCAAAGGCGGTGTGCGTTCCCTTAAGTGTGGATCTACACA
>NW_017805994.1:60615-62541 GCF_001891065.2 Hippocampus comes
CGCAGAATAGGAGGCCGGCGTAAAAGCTAGCTTAGTTGGCCAGTGAGAAAGGGGCTAATGTGAAAGCAATTTACAAAAACAAGCCCCACTTTCTGTCGTATTTGTTGAGTTGAAAATTGCAAACATCGATTTGAATTGGATTCATTGTTCAGCCCTAAAAATGATGCGATTAGGCTAACGATAGGCAAGAGCAGGGTTTCACCTAGAAGCAAAACCGAGAGGGGGCCGGAAACAAACGGCCAAACGTCTTTTGAATAACAGGCCAAGGGGGGAAAATCATCAATTCAAATCGGAAATTCGATTTTTGTGGGCGGACGCTTTTATTTTAAGGCCGTAACGCCCATCCCTGGTACAAAGTGCTCTCAATCTGTCAAAACGAGCCTTTTAACTTATTTTGGATATCAAGCGAGGCAAAAATAGACGCCGATAAACGAAACAAACGCAGCCGGGGCTCAGAGACGTCGCCTTGTGCCTTTGTGCTGTCAGAGCTGTCGTGCCGACTCGCATCAACAAAAAAGCTACTTTGTACGACGCAGAGTCGCATCTCTGACAATTACGGCCTCGATTCATCGTGTTGAAAAAACTAAAAATAACATGCACGCATAAAAATAGCGGATGTAGAGGTGGACGTCCTTTGGCCACACCCCACGCCAATGACGGCTACGTTGTGAAGAATGCCCTGAGAAACCGCATGATGACCGCCACTCAACTGCAGGCACCTTTCGGGGAGGTGAGAGGCGCCCAAGTGTCATATCAGACCATTGGGAAACGTTGACATCAGCGCGGTTTGCCTGCTCGACGACCCGCAAGGGTAACAGGGAGCATTTACGCCGGACGAGGGACCAGCGGGCCTCGCCGCTGATCTCATATCAAAGTCGATTCCCAGAATGACGGTCAAGGAGAGCGCGATGCATCGGCCACCGTTGTCACCGGACCAGCTTTTGGCGGTGGCGGTGTTTACATTGCTGGCAGGTGTTTCCGGCCCTACGCGGCTGAAGAACGCCATTCATGCAGTGATCGTGCGCCCGCATGAACAACACGGCCCCAATTTCATCTTCACGGACGACAACGCGCCGGCTCATCCAGGTCGCCTCATCGGGGAACGGCGGTTGGAGACCGCCGTTCCTCAAATGGAGCGGCCTGTGCTTTCTCCAGACCTGAATCCTATTGTAGGATGGGGCGAGTCGCCGTGGCGAGGCTCGAAACTCCTCGCCGACCTGGGGGCCGCCCTTCAACAAGAGTGGGAGGACATGCCTCGGCGGACGACAATTCGACTTTTGTGAACGGCACGAGACGTCGTCGTTACGGAAACAGCCAGTGCTTTTTTGTATATTTGTACATGGAAAAAAAAAAACCCCAAAAGACATTTTTCTTGCTCCTCCAAAGTCCGATTTCTCCACGCGCCATCAGTATAAACCCCGAGTGTGTTGGAAATGTTTCACGGACTGCAACAAACCAGCCGCTATTTACTGCTAAGCCGTTTTCCAAGTAGGTCAGGACGAGGATTAAAAATGAAAAAAATGAGGAAAAAAAAAAATGCATTTCTGTAGCAGTTCAAACCATTTGCAAAGACCTTGCGGATGTCGCGGTGTAAACATGGCGTCTCACGCCACATGTCACAAATTAAAACGACGGTCGTTCGGGGACGCAAATTTTCAATGCAGCAAGAATGTCAGACGCTGCGCCGAGTTCCCTTCGAGGGCCAACAATCTTGCGGCGATCTTGCCGTGCGCATTGAGGAATGAAAGCATGCTATCAACGGGATTAGGGAAGCCAAATTTAAGACGCGGTGATGTCTCTCAGGTGTCTTCAAAGGGATTTTCGTTGCGGCGTACATACAGGGGTTATCTTCTCTCTGAGTAGAATGTTTCAAATACACCCCCCACCGCATATATATATATATATATATATATATATATATATATA